>NW_022639512.1:1166185-1171929 GCF_010583005.1 Odontomachus brunneus | reverse complement strand
TACATTCTTATATTTAAGATCGTGTCTTAAATACATATTTAAAAACATTTTAACTAATAAAATGATTCGTACGGATGTTATACATATCATATTATGGTTAAAAATATTTGAGAATTTATTTGAGAATTATTTAAGACAATCTTTAAATATAATAACATACTATGAACAAGCCTTAGTGCGCACTCAGTGCACACTAGTGCAAGCAACCGAATTCGCTATTAAATTCAGCGTAGGCAAAAATCATTTGCACATGCGCGAGATAGGTATGTAACCAATCGCAACACTGATTTTCTATCTTACTTCCTCTTTCCATTTTCGCTCTTTCTCAACCATAGAAAGACAACATAACCTGCAAAAAGTTTTATTTTGGCGGTCTGGGAGTACGCATGTGTCCACAAAAACTTTGTTGAACTACCTATTTTTCTGCGAAGTCGTATTGTTTCAGTGGTGCGCATTATATCTCTATATCTCTAATTTCTTTACCCTGGTAATATGTCACTTTTATTTTTTATAATTGAAGGAAATTATAGACAAAAGGAAAAGTATGTCGGCTCGTGAATCAAATGCATGGTGTATTGTAAGAGAATGCAACAAAAATATAGGGAAAAAACGACACTTCTTTAGTTTTCCAAAAGAACATGACAGGTACAATTTCATTGTACTTATTATACTTTAGCTACGTTTCGATATTCACCACCAGTACTGTACATTTATAATATATGTAAAATGAACTATAGATTTTCAATATTGGAAGTGAATATTGGGTAATTATCCAGTTTAGCGGCCTCACCTCCGATTTCAATGAAAGTAGGCTCAATCGACGCGTTTTTGCATGCCAAATAACTTTTTCTTCTGACAAAATCGTCGCTCTTTACTGCGAAGCGAGATATTAATAGACAAAGTTGAGGGCGTGTTAGGTTAGAAAATCTGTCATACCGTCTATCTCTAGCTATGTAACTGGGGGGCTTCGCCCCCCAGACCCCCCTATCACGGAGGGTGGGAGCTACAGTCTTTTGTGAGAAATTCACTCTTTAGCTTAATTAAGCATAAGCACATAAGTTACATAGCTAGAGATAGATGGTATGACAGATTTTCTAACCTAACACGTCCTCAACTTTGTCTATTAATATCTCGCTTCGCAGTAGAGAGCGACGATTTTGTCAGAGGAAAAAGTTATTTAGCATGCAAAAACGCGTCGATTGAGCCTACTTTCATCGAAATCGGAGGTGAGGCCGCTAAACTGGATAATTACCGAATATTGGAATGCAGCCTTTGAAACAAAATAAAAATTTGTACTATATAAAGTATTTCTGCAATATTTCCACATTATTAAGTTTACTTAAATAAACACATGTGTATATTATACTTATTTATAATCAAAATTCGGTAAATATTTATAGATGGTTACAATGGATACATGCATGTGAAAGATCAGATTTGAAAGTAATGGGTGCAGAATATGCTTATCGTACTTATCGACTATGCCACTTACATTTTGAAGAAAAGTGGTATAGAATAAACAAGAGTCGAAGTTATCTTCATCCAGATGCTATACCAACAATATTTTTTGGAAAAAAGAGAGAGTAAGTTCTTACAAATACATATATCTTAATGTATATTTCTTATTCCATATATATATTTCTTATTCCATATATAATTTCTCTGTGTGCGTGTATTTGTACATATTATATACAGCAATATGTCCGCTGTAACAACAGTAATGGAAGAAAATGGAAAAGAGATATATGAAACTAAAGTACCAAATAAAAGAAGGAAAGACAATTTTAATATTTTGGAAAGAGATTGTGAACAACAGGAAAGCAATACGTAATTGAACTTTTAAATATCTTAAATTATACACATCTTCATAATGACTTCTATATTATAAAAGAAGTTACTATTGCAATTTATTTTGAAGCATATATCTGTTTCTTTGCTGTATAATATATTTGGATATGCATATTATACAGACATATGTGTAGCAGCACGAATTTCACAGAAGATTTGGAAAGTGCACGGAACAGAAAATTGCAGCAACAATATGTAAAATGGAAAAAGATAATGAAATCACTGAAAAACGATCAAAGGAACAGAAGACCTCAAAAGAAAATTGAAAATCTGGTAAACACAGAGTCACATCGCAAAGTGCCTGAAAACGAATTACAAACCTTACACCAATTAAAAGGTAAGCTATTTTCATCAACTTTTGCACGATTATTATTAACACAAATTGATTCATTAATTAAGAAGAAACGTGGAAAACGATATGATTTCGAATTTAAACAATTTTCTTTATGTTTATATTTTTTGAGTCCATGAAGTTATAAAATACTTGAAAAAGAATTTTCACTGCCTTCAATACGTACGTTACAAAAATTTACACAAACATGGAAAATAGAACCTAGTATAAATGACAAGATTTTTGATACATTAAAGATAAAATTGCATTAGAACGTCATTGTATCTTGTGTATAGATAAGTCTGAAAGCTCATTTGTTTTACAATGTTTCACAAGATGAAATAATTGGCTTTGAAAATACAAGTAATTGCAATTACCTGCGAAAAATGCATTAGTCATTATGGCACGTAGTATTGCCGGTAAGTGGAAAATACCTCTTTGCTTTTTTTAGTCGAAAGTACTTGTAAATCGAATATATTAAAACCGATTTTATTTGACGTAATATGTAAGTTACGGGATTATGGAGTTATGGTGCATGCTGTACTTACAGATATGGGGTCTAATTTTCTACAGCTGTCTCGAGAATTGAGAATTTCGATACATAATTAAACCTTTTCAGTTGATGGATCCGAAATATTATATATATTCGATCCTCCTCATTTAATAAAAAGAACTCGTGACAATTTATTAAAATATAATATAGAATATGACATTAACAAGGTAGCTTCATGGACTTATATAGTTGACTTCTATAACAGAGATAACAAACAGCGCATAAAACTGGCTCCAAAATTATCGAAAAATCATATCGAACCGACTAATTTCCAAAAAATAAAAGTTAAATATGCGGTGCAAATATTTAGTAATAAAGTAGTTGCAGATATGTGTGCTCAAATATCCTATGGCTTTCTTTCATTTCAGGCAATTGGTACAATAGACTTTATCGATTATTTTGATAAACTATTCGATATTTTAAATTTTTCACCTTTTCAAAGTCCAAAGGAATTTAAACAAGTTTTTACAGGAAGCAAAAACAAATAAAATTTTTAGATGAAATGTTACATTTGTTGAAAAATATTAATGTCATTAATGAGAAAGGATCTCGTATAAAAGTGAAATGCTTTGAATGTTGGCAAATAACTATCAGAAGCATTATACAACTGTAGGAAAAGTTAAAATGTCATAATTTTCCATATATTTACACACGGAGGTTAAATCAAGATTGTCTTGAAAACTTCTTTGGCACCATTAGGCAACAAGGCGGTAATTGTTTAAATCCGACACCAATTCAATTTATTCGCGTCTACAAAAAATTGTTCAATATGAAAATTTTACAACATTCAAAAACGCAAAATTATACATTAGATACAGATCATATGTTAAATTTCATTGGAATGTCACATTCAGGTTCATTAACATCTTCGGAATTTATTCCATGTACAGGTCTAATGGCTCCTGCACACAGAACGTGGTAATGTTTGCCGCGCGGCGGAAGTCCGTGCGACAGCCAATCAATATGTTGTTTTTTCGTAAGAGCTAGAAGGTTATTACGGAAAACAGCATATTGATTGGCTGCCGCGCGGCAAGCATTATCGCGTCCTGTGAACAGAAGCCATTATACTAGATATTCCTAATCACGAATATTATAACATGGAATTGCCTGAAGAAAATGCGTTTAGATATGTATGTGGATACTTGTTAAAAAAATGTATAGAAAGACATACATGTGAAATATGTGCACATTATATTAATGATAACAAGACTGTCTTAGACAACTTTGCTTTATATTGCTCTTTCTGGGCTTACGGTAACACAGAAGAAAATTTATTTGGAAAATTACATATAGCAAGCAATCATTTTTATATTTATGTAAAAAAATTAGAAGAAATATTTGTGAAAACATTTGAAAATAATTGTTTAAAAAAAAATATTGGAAATATTTTATTTAAAAAGGCACAAACCGTACTTTTTGAGGTACCATGTCCCGATTTCCCTACAGTGTATCTAATAAAATTATATTTCGGCATGCGTATCTATTTTACTTTATCTGACCATAATAAATAATGTAAGAGATTAATAGAAAAAGTAGGAAATTTTGAACATTTTACATTTATAACTATTTTCTAATTTGTTTTTACCCTTCATTATTCGCATGTTTTTAATTTTCATATTCTGCAAATATGTTCCTCTTATTGCATGAAAATGTTATTTTCTCTGTTTATACCGTCTACTCTTTCACGTTTGTTTCTTCATACATGTCTTCTGTACAGATCTCACATATTATTTGTATTAAATATCCTTTTTCACTATACCGCAATAAAATTATTTTAATAAATTTTATGTACTATTTGTGTTTTTTCTCATGCTATGCTTCTTCACTACATTGCTATTAATATTTTTTCCCCAGACTTTTCATCAGACTTTAGACCTTATATTTTTCTAGACTATTTTCATATCCTATAAATTTTTTGTATTATTTTGTATTTTATTATATTTATGGGGAAATGTGTATAACGTAAACATTATTTTATTATAAGATAATTTGAAGATAATTTCTTATATGCTTCTCTATTAATTCTTTCCTACTTTATTTCTATCTTATTTTTTATGTTTTAGAATATATGGTGTCAAATGGAGAGTCTTTCGAGTAAACAATCTGTGTGTTAGCAGTTTGACGACAGATTAACAACAATTCAAGCATTATCTGTCGACAGTTCCATAGTTATCTGTATCCGCAATCTGCTGTTGTTCTATCGACAGAACATACTAACAGAATTTTATAGCAGATTAACGGTAGACAACGAGCAGGATCTAAAATATGTTCCATTTTAATACATTAAAATGACAGATCCTATTTCATTTTTATCATCAGTCTGATTATGTCATTAGATCCTGTTATATTTATACCAGCAAGCTGCTTAAGCTTACTTCTTAGAGTCTCTTAGCAACAATAAATACGATTTCGACATATCAGGTTTCAGACAACTTGGATATACATTATCATTTATATACAAGCATATTTATATACTTATTTATATACATACTTCTATACATAATTATATACATGTTTATTAATTTCTTACTATTTCTTATAAAACTTATAATCCTTGCGAAAAAATGTATATATACAAAATCCTTTTTCACAATATGTATTGTGTGTGGTCTCACTATGTTGCCTATGTCACGCCCGACCGACCAGGCTGCCAGCCAGTGATAATTTTTTGTCCAAATAATCCTTTACCTGAGACACTCCAGGTACGAAACCTTTCTTTCCCAGAAGGAAGGCATCACTACCATTCAGACCTTCTTCTAAAGGCGGGATCACAAAAGCTCAGCAGCAGTCAGTTAGAGTCAGGTGCCGGGATCGAAAGTCCAAAGATAGTCCTCACCTCTAAATCCCATTTCTCTAATTCACTAATTCTAAACCTTAGTTCCTTCTAATTCTTAAGCAATTAACTTTAGGTTATCTTTAACATTCTTAAATATTTACGAGCGTTTTATTCTAATGCATAATTCTTTAGTTTGTTAAACAGTTTATTTTAGTTATTACGTCACTTCCGTTACT
>NW_022639512.1:1164381-1166121 GCF_010583005.1 Odontomachus brunneus | reverse complement strand
CATATATGTATGTATGTATATATATATATATATATATATATATATATATATATATATATATATATATATATATATATATATATATTATCTGTAATAATTCTATTTCTACTCCCTCCCATTCGAACATCCTTACACGGCACATTTCCTCCTACGTCTAAGCGAAACCGTGACGTGCGGTGTTCCTCCCTAGTGCCCAACGGTCAATTACAGTGATTCGAATATTCGAACTCGTCGCCGCGCGATCCAGAACGAGTTCCTTCTCCAGAGTCGGCAGCATCTAGAGGTCCAGGAGGTGCCGATCCATGTAAGCCACGAGAGCGCCATCCAGGGGTACAGATAGCAATCGCACGGTGGACGACCACTGGTAAGTCATTATCTACATTATTTCTATACGCGCGAAACTACAATTAAAGCTGGCAACTGTCCGACCCACCGTAAAGTTATACTACGGTGGTTATACTACACGTCTTGCACGAAATCCATCGCGATTACCCTTGATCGCACGGATCCCCGGGTAGAATCACGCGATTCGTTTAGCCCGAAAAATTGCGATCTGATCCCGTGCTAGGGTTCGAGCGCTATTCTTCACGGCAGTGTGGCCGTAACCCGCCGGAACGTAACACCTATATTTTTTTTATTTTTTATTTTTATCTCAAATGTAATGTGTACTATACGTATAATAAAGTAGAAAGAGAGATAACACTATAAGAGGAAGAGAAAATGAAACAAAATATCAATGCAATTGGTTACATATCAAGGACGCGCATGCACAGTTCATTTTCGTCTACACCGATATCAAAGGTGCCGACAGAGAGTTGCGTTACTGTATACAGGGTGTCCGAAAAGTCTGGACACGGCCGATTTTCTCGGAAACTATAGGAGTTAGAGGAAAATGTTAAATACAAAAGTTGTAGGGTTTCAACCAATCTATTAACTGGTCACCCTTGTTTGACCTTGACGAATACCGTGGAGGTCACGTGGAGGTCAAGATGATTTTTTTAAATGGGACTCCCGGTATTTGGTAAGATCATGTGAAAGCTGGTTCCGAGCCCTTTCCAAAACCCTAGACATGAGTTCTTCCAACCCCTTGGCGGTGACCTTGAGGCGAGTATTAGTGTTTGCATGGCAAAAGTTCGGACACGGCCGATTATTTCGCAAACGGTGGGTATGATGGAAAAATGTTTCGGATAAAAGTTGTAAGACTTCATAAGATCTACCGAATGGGCTACGCTGATTGACCTTCACGGGTACCGTGGAGGTCACGTGAAGGTCAAGATGATTTTTTTAAATGGGACACCCAGTATTCGATAAGGTCATGTGAACGCTGGCCCCGAGCCCTTTCCAAAGCCCTCAGCTCGGCTACTTCACCTCGGAAGGAATCTAATTGGAAGGAAAATTGTGAAGAGTGAGGACGGGTGGGAGTGCCCTTGCCGGAATGGTCAGAGAAGAGAGTGAGCGCAATTGGAAGCGTACACAAAACAAACCTCCCTATTTAGGGCGACCAATTATTCAGTCGTGGGATAACGCTCCGGTTAGGGAAAGTTTGTTAGAAAAACTACGGTCTTCCATCATCTTGGTTGGGAGATCGGCAAACAGTCGCCGTTGGTGAAGTGGCCGAGGTGAAGTGGCCGAGCTGAGGGTTTTGGAAAGGGCTCGGGGGCAGCGTTCACATGACCTTACCGAATACTGGGTGTCCCATTTAAAAAAATCATCTTGACCTCCACGTGACCTCCACGGTAC
>NW_022639512.1:1162336-1164201 GCF_010583005.1 Odontomachus brunneus | reverse complement strand
TCAATCAGCGTAGCCCATTCGGTAGGTCTTATGGAGTCTTACAACTTTTATCCGAAACATTTTTCCATCATACCCACCGTTTGCGAAATAATCGGCTGTGTCCGAACTTTTGCCATGCAAACACTAATACTCGCCTCAAGATCACCGCCAGGGGGTTGGAAGGGCTCATGCCCAGAGTTTTGGAAAGGGCTCGGGACCAGCTTTCACATGACCTTACCAAATACCGGGTGTCCCATTTAAAAAAATCATCTTGACCTCCACGTGACCTCCACGGTACTCGTCAAGGTCAAACAAGGGTGACCAGTTGATAGATTGGTTGAAACCCTACAACTTTTGTATTTAACATTTTCCTCTAACTTCTATAGTTTCCGAGAAAATCGGCCGTGTCCAGACTTTTCGGACACCCTGTATACTGTGGCCCTGTACTGCTGAAATAAGTTGGAGTGAAATAAATATATGTTTGTCTCACGCTTATTACATCAGTGCAACAGTGCAACGAAAAAGAACAGACTTGATAAAAGCATCTCTAAAAATGGCTTTATAAGCTTTGTGATTGGTTATCAGCTACTTTTAGAAATCGCTTTTAGCGATAAAAGAAAATTCAAAATATGAAACTAATGCCCAATTTCTTTATCTCTGCTTATCTGCAAGTTATTCTATTGAAATTAACCAATCATATTTATGGTTGGCAAGATTAACCAATCACGGTTGACATTTATCCGACAGATAAAGGGTGCTTTCCAATTACGTTTTGTATGTTACACAAAATCAATTTATTGGTTGTATCTTATCTTACAAGATATTTTAGATAATATGTGACCAATAAACTGATTTTGTGTACGTATGTGTCAAGATGTGTTAATCAATTGAAAAGCTAACCGGAAGTTAACCGGAAGTGAAGAAATTAGGCATTATAATAATATTGATGACGCTAGCAAATCTATAAAGTCTGCATTCTGATATTTATCTGAAATACTGAAAATCTATAGTATACGTGACATAAACTATAGATTTTCAATATTGGCTGTGAATACCGGAAGAGATGACGCCATAGGAAGTATTACATGTATAAAACTAAATTATACTGCATAATATAGCGTATAATACAATGTATAATATCTCAGTATAATACTTACCCAACTCTGCTCGTGATCACTAAACTCGGTGAAGCGTAGAAACGTAAAACTTTTTACGTGAACTTGTTAGCCATGAAATGTGCTGCCGGAAAAATTAAAATCTAGTGATATGATGAGTACGAAATATATTTTGCTACTGCTGTGATGAGATACAGGAAACATAACAGTCCTAAGGTTATAGCGATGTTTTTAAGGTTATATGTTCTATAGCCGATGGATACGGGAGCGGTGCACTTGGACATGGTGCATTTGGACACAGCCAATCACAGCACCGTATGATTAGAGACATTTGTAGGGTCCCTTGGAACAGCGACTTGTGATTGGAC
This sequence comes from Odontomachus brunneus, assembly GCF_010583005.1. Classification (NCBI taxonomy): domain Eukaryota; kingdom Metazoa; phylum Arthropoda; class Insecta; order Hymenoptera; family Formicidae; genus Odontomachus; species Odontomachus brunneus. The sequence goes on along the minus strand of NW_022639512.1, from coordinate 1,162,739 downwards.
TGTGTCCAATTGCCCCGTGTCCAACTGATATACACCCAATGGATACAGCTGATTTGACCGGGTGTATATCAGTTGGACACGGGGCAATTGGACACAGTCCAATCACAAGTCGCTGTTCCAAGGGACCCTACAAATGTCTCTAATCACACGGTGCTGTGATTGGCTGTGTCCAAATGCACCGTGTCCAAGTGCACCGCTCCCGATTTGACCGACATTGAAATCATATAGGAACTATGTTTAGTAATTTGTACTTTTCACACATAGAGGGTGTTTACGATAAGTTGTCGGATTGGAAATCCTACTGAACAGTGGTACTCAATCGACCCATTTCAAAAAATTCCCTAGCTTAATCAGATTTTAATAAAAGCTGTCTCAGCAGTAATCGGATTAGCTTCATAGCGAT
>NW_022639512.1:1161267-1162326 GCF_010583005.1 Odontomachus brunneus | reverse complement strand
TATATATATATATATATATATATATATATATATATATATATAAAATAATGGATATATTTTATATATGGAATGCTCTATTTAATAACAATGACAACGATGTCTGGCCAATACACCATATCGGAGAAGCACATCTTAAAATAAGGAATTATTTTGAAAATGTAGTTCTTCATTCTTCTGTCACAGGTAATTATAAGTTTTATTGTAATGTTTAATATTTCTTTCCTATGTATAATGTTCTTTCGGAATAAAATTGTTGATTATATAAATATATAATTTATTTACCATTCAGCTATATACATTAAATAGCCAAGAAGGGGACTTGGTTTACATTAAACAACTACCTCACACATTCCACGCATCCTCCATTCTTTCATCCTTTCCATTCTTCCATACTTTCTATATCTATATCACATTAAATTCTCCTCTCTCTTTATTCTTTCCTTTACCCCTTTTCACTTTATCCTTTTTCTTTTTCTTTTTCTCCTTCTCTATCTTTCTCTTTGATTTTACCCTCCCTTTCTCTCCACATTCTTTTTAATACTTTCCCTTTAATCTCATCGATTTCATCATCCCATATCCTTTCTTTTCCTCTACCTTCCATACTATCCATCTCCTCGAACCATCTCATTCCCCACTCACATGTATACATATAATGATACATCTTATCCTGCTCCTTCCCACACATTACACACCTTCTCTCTTCCTCCTCTAACCAATACTTATTTTTTAACTCCAGATTACCACACCTTAACTTAATAAGCGCTCTCACTTCTCCCCCCGCCTTTGCTCCCATCCTTATCAAACTGCTCTTTTCCAAATACTTATGTCCCTCCCCTATCTTCCTTATATCTTTATACCTTTTATTATACTTTGCCTCCCTAATCTTACTTTCTATCCACTGTTTTTGCACGTCTCTTTCTCTTTTTACTATCTCTCCCTCCATATCCCACCCTCCTTCCATTCCTTCCTTAACTCTTTCTACACCCCATCCATTCCTATTATAATAACTTTCCCTTTCCTTCCAATATAAATCTTTCCCTCCCCTTTCTTCCTTTTCTT
>NW_022639512.1:1152791-1159600 GCF_010583005.1 Odontomachus brunneus | reverse complement strand
AGCCCCCCAGAGCTTCTCGTTACATTTGACTCTCCATATCTGCTACTCGCTTTACTACCACTATCTTTACTTCCCTTTTCCCCTACCTCCCCATTCTCACTATCCCTCTCCCTCCCCCAATGCCACATCTTATCCATCTTTTCTGTTAATTTCTCTATTCTCTCTTCTATCTCTTCTCTCCACGCATCCCACCTCCTCTCCCACAACTCCCTATATTCCATCCTTTCTTCTTGCAATTTCTTAATTTCTTTTTTTACTTGTTCACTCATCCTTACCCTTTCTTCCTGTATTTTCTTTAACTCCTTCTTTAACTGCTCATCCACTTCCTTCCTGACCTGCATCGTTATCTCTCTCCTCCACCTCTCCATTTGATCCCCTTCCTTTCCTTCTATCTTCTTATCCTCCTTACTCATTTCCTTAAATACCACCCTTTTCCCATTGCTTTTCTCCTCTGTCACTATTTTCCTCTGTCCTTCCCCTATTTTTTCTCTTACCCCTTTCCCCACCCCCCTCCTTACTCCTGCTGCCATAACCTCTAAAGTTCCCAACCTTTATTTCACCTCCAACTCCACTTCTCCTTCCTCCCACTTATCCCCTTCACTTACCCACCTACACCACTATTTTCCCTACCTGATTTCCTATACCTTACCTTACTATCTACCTTCCTATATTATTTCGCACGCACTTAACTAAACTCTTATTCTACGCACATACACACTCATGCACGCCACCTAACCAAGTCCCTAAAATGTTGATTATAGTAGTCAACGTACTTACAACGTACTTACCTACATTTTCTTTCATTAACTAGTCTTCACTCCTCACAGAACATTGACTGGCATTCAAGCTAATAAATGTAACGTTAATCAAATAAGTGGTAGTTAATATTAGCATGATAGGACTAAGACAAATTGAGGCAGATGCTTAAAATGGACACATTACCTTAATAATTTATCGACCATCTTTTGTGCAATTAACAGCGATGAATAGATTCAGAATCTGCAATATTACAGATAATTCTACAAAATAAAGAAGTGTGGGATATAAGCCGAACTGAGGTAACACGCGGCATCTTGACAATAACATCAATATAAGAGGACGAGAGAGAATGTGTTGGAGCAGGAGCCTGGGTAGCTCAGTGGCTTAAAGCAGTCGCCCGGCAAGCGAAAGACTCGGGTTCGAATTTCGGCCTAGCAAACTCCGGCTTCCGATATACTTTTCTCTCTGTCTCTTACAGTTCAGAAATGGAATTTGTGGATCCGCGAGCATTTGTAGTTCGGCGATCGGTGACATAGTTCGAAAAACCTTAGTGTTGAACAATAGAACATTCGCCAGTTAACGAGTTCGGTTGGCCAGAATCTGGGAGCGCGTTTGAATCGTCAAGGGTACCACAGGTGGGACAAAGGGGGTGTATATCAGTTGGACACGGGGCAATTGGACACAGTCCAATCACAAGTCGCTGTTCCAAGGGACCCTACAAATGTCTCTAATCATACGGTGCTGTGATTGGCTGTGTCCAAATGCACCGTGTCCAAGTGCACCGCTCCCGGAATAAAGAAAGGTTACCTATGCGGATACATAAACAAGGAAACCGTGTGAGACAAAGGTGGAAAGTGAAAACAAGAAGACAAAGCATTGTTCGATGAGGGCAACTAGAGGCAGAACAAGGATGGAAAGACAAAGGTTTTTGAGGACTTACCCTTGGATCAACTGAAGGCCGAGGCTTCTCGATTTAGATTGCCTTTGTCTGAGAGAACAGATGTTTTGATTGACGCAATATCGTCTCACCTTGAAAGTCATCGGCCGGTGCAGGACTTTGTTCATAATTTTAACGTTCATAATTTTAACGTTAACCAAGGACAGGACAGGAGGAGATAGAGGATCAAGCGGAAATAGTGGATCGACCAGCGATGGTGAACCCAGGGCAACTGGATGTAGTGGCATTGTTGGCTCAGATGATGGGTCAAATGCAGCAGCTGATTACAGCAGTGAATCGTAACACAATGAACTTGCAACAGCCTCCTAGAACGCATGGAAATTCCTCGCCGTTACCGCCGTCTGTAGCAGCCAGTGAACGAACATGCAGTAGCTTGATTTCACCGGCTAATGCTGTATCATTGTTGGCCTTGCAGATACCAGAGTTCGCAGGGGAGCCTACAGAAAACGTAAAAAGATGGATCCAACGAGTAGAACAAGTGGCGAGAGCGCATCGGACAACGGAGGATATCACGATGCTGGCAGCTTCTAGCAAACTCGCCAGGATTGCTAGGAAGTGGTACGACTCGCAAACGGGAGCTGTTCTCGAAAATTGGGCGAGTCTGAAGCAGAGTCTAGTGAGAATGTTCGACCGTCGGATTCCTTTCTTGGCGGTGATGCAGAAAGTCGAGGCTAGGAAATGGCTGCAGACGAGAGAGACGTTTCAAGAGTACGCGATTGATAAGTTATCCATGATGTACAGTCTGGATCTTCCTGTGCAGAACACTATCAACTTGTTAATTGGAGGAATCACAAGTGAGGCACTGAGGGCAATGGCAGCGACCATACGAGTGGACGCGGTGGACTGTTTTGTAGAATAAATGTGCCAGTTGACTGCTACAGTGTGTACAGAAGAGAAGACGTCAGTATACGCAAACAAAGGACCACAAAGTATGAGACCAGTGCTCCGGTGGAAGAACAAAGTGTGTAAGAATTGTGGCAGGAAAGGTTATAGCCACCCGGAGTGTAGGTCGTCACAGGTGCAGTGCTTTGTGTGCAAGGAGAAAGGACATCGTGTCCTAGGGTGAAGAATCGAGTTCAACTGTTGGCACCGGGGAATTCGGCTACGTCAGTATCTTCAACAGGAAGGCAGTTGGATCGGATGAGAGATGGAGTGACATCAGCGGACCAGACGTCGTCCGTAGGGGTGGTATTACAACGATGGAAAATTCCGATAAGTGAACCGTTTTTAACTATTGTCGAACTGAACGGTAGTAGTTGTAATTTAAAAGCGTTAGTAGATACAGGTAGTCCGGTCTCGTTTATAAAAAGTGCGTTATGCGATCAGTTATCTGTACAGCGGGGTAAGCAGAAAGTTAATTCGGGTGTTCGTAGATACAATACGTTGTCGAGTCACGCAGTAGAAATAATAGGTATTATGAAATCGTGCATCCGACTGAGTCTGGCATCGAATAGATTATTAGCAATAGATTTTAACGTATTTAAATCAAATTAATTCGAATACGACGTGATAATAGGTCGCGATTTTCTCAAGGACAAGTTAATGTTGACGGTTGAGTTGCCCTCGGAGGAAGAGTATAATTGTTTTGAAGAGTTTCCGAGCGTGGATATATATGCGGTATCAGAGGTCATTCCAGTGGATGATATTAAAATTGATTTTGAGTTAGATGTAAAGGATAGGTTAATCGAGGTCTTACAAGAAGTAGAGAGGTCTGAACGGCCAAAGGCAGAGGACGATTATAACGTACGTGTAAATCTAGTTGACCATTCCGTTTATTCGTACGCGCCGCGGAAGTTTGCTTTTGAGGAGAGGAAGCAAATACGAGAAATAATAGATGATTTAATTGAGAGAAAAATAATTAAAGAGAGTACGTCACCTTATTGTGCGAGAGTAGTTCCGGTGCGTAAGAAAGACGGTAGATTACGGTAGGTTATGCGTTGATCTTAGACCGTTAAACGAAAGGGTAGCTAAACAGAGGTTTCCGTTTCCTCTAATCGAGGATTGCTTAGCCCGGCTAGGAGAACACAGTGTTTTTACATTACTGGATTTAAGAGATGGTTTCCATCAGATAAAGGTGCATCCGTCTGACACAAAGTATTTTTCGTTTGCGACCCCGGATGGTCAGTATGAGTATACGTGTCTTCCTTTTGGTTTCTGCGAATCTCCGGCGGAATTCCAGAAAAGATTGATACAGATATTACGGCCGTTGATTCGAGAGGATAAAGTAATCGTATATATTGATGATATTTTGATTCCTTCTCAGACAATAGAATCTAACCTTGAAGTAATTGGGCAAGTGCTGTTGATTTTGAGAAATCACGGTTTCGAACTCAATTATGGAAAGTGTCAATTTCTTAAGGAAAAAATTGAGCATTTGGGATACATGATATCCAGCGAGGGGATTACGTTAAGTTTGGATTAGTGTTTAGTGTTGTCAAAAAGATATCACGCAAGAACCCGGGGGTGTTCTCAGTTATGGTTTAGATTTATAGATAGGGGACACTGGCCGGTGAGCGGATATTAGACACACGTAAAGTTTTAAAGTAATTAAAAGCACATTCGGGACGAATGTGATATCAGGCTGGCCGAACTGTAGGATATAAACCGAACTGAGGTAACACGCGGCATCTTGACAATAACATCAATATAAGAGGACGAGAGAGAATGTGTTGGAGCAGAAGCCTGGGAAGCTCAGTGGCTTAGAGCAGTCGCCCGGCAAGCGAAAGACACGGGTTCGAGTCCCGGCCTAGCAAACTCCGGCTTCCGATATACTTTTCTCTCCGTCTCTTACAGAAGTAAAGCAGATACGTATTAGTAGAGAATGTCATTTCTACAAATAACATATCAATCAATGTTTGATATGTTCTTTATAGTAGAAGAGGTAAATGATTTTATCGGATAGTGTCAAGTAGCATACATATATTCATTTTTAAAACATATTCTTAACATAAATATTTTCATTTTAGTGACCTGCAATTTTGCAAAGGAAAGAAATTTTTATCAGCTTCTCTAGTCAACATAAACCAATAATAATATTATATCAAAGTGTGTGCGTATATTAACACTCCGCTAAAAAATATTAATTTAACAGATTATATACTGTTTTTATTTTGTTACATACGAAATTATAACATAAATCCAATATTATTATAGGTTAATACTTACTACACGTGAGATTACTAATACTTCTTTTCATTAATTTAATATCAGTAAAAGTGTAACAGATCATTTATTCATATATTGATATATAAGAAAAATAATACGCGCTAATCATTAGAATAATAATTACGTATCTACCGACTTTTATCTTTTTATTTCTCTTGAGGACAAAGTATCACCTCATGTCGCTATGAAACTAATCCGATTACTGCTGAGACAGCTTTTACTAAAATCTGATTAAGCTAGGGAATTTTTTGAAATGGGTCGATTGAATACCACTGTTCAGTAGGATTTCCAATTCGACAACTTATCGTAAACGGGAGCGGTGCACTTGGACACGGTACATTTGGACACAGCCAATCACAGCACCGTGTGATTAGAGACATTTGTAGGGTCCCTTGGAACAGCGACTTGTGATTGGACTGTGTCCAATTGCCCCGTGTCCAACTGATATACACCCATCGTAAACACCCAGACTTATTTGATTGCGTGAACAATGAAAAAGTTCACGTGAAATCGATAGAGCGAAAAGTGAAAAGTGAAAAGATTCGCTCGAAGTTACGTGATCGCTGGCCAGTTCAGCAGTGCAGCTGAAAAGAATAGACCAAGTATATGGCACAGATGTCTATTGATCTATTCTTTTCAGCTGCACTGCTGAACTGATGTAATAAGTTAAAGTGAGACAAGTATATGTTTTCTCACTCTAACTTATTGCACCAGTTCAGCAGTAGCTGGAAAGAACAGACCATATACTAAACTAGATTACTAATGCAGGATTCACACCGCGTCCGATATCCAATGGGAGAATAGCTTTATAATATAGAATTAGGCTGCGTTCCGAAATGTACTGCCAGTATTGAAAATCTATAGTTTATGTTACGTATATTATAGAATTTCAGTACTGGCAGTGAATTCGCAGCCTTCAATTCTCCATTGGAAAGCTATTCTTTTATTGGATATCGAATGTCGTATGTTGGACATCGGACGCGGTGTGAATCCTGCATGAGGTTGCGTTCCTTTTGGGCGCTCATGCGCTGTCATTCTATCTTTATCACTCATTAAATGCGGAAGAAAGATATGGCTCTTGCACACAGGACGCGGTAATACTTGCCACGCGGCGAAAGTTTGCGCGACAACCAATCAATATGCTGCTTTCCGTAATAACTTTGTAGCTCTTACGAAAAAACAATATATTGATTGGCTGTCGAACTTCCGCCGCGAACTTCCGCCGCGCAGCAAGCATTACCGCGTCCTGTGTGCAACAACCAATAGAGTGACGCTTATAATCACTTTAAACGCGTGAAAACGCCCAAAAGGAACACAGCCTATGACTGCGTTCGCTTTTGCAGGATTCACACCACATCCGACGTACAACATCCAATATCCAATAAAAAAATAGCTTTCCGATGGAGAATTAATGGAGGATTCATCGACCGCGTCGATGTCCGATTTGTATGTACTTGACCGGAAAAAAAAACTCCGGTTGGAAAACTATTCTTTTAAATCGTTTGTACTTCGTATAAAGAGTTTTAAAGTGCAATTGAAAAGATTTGTGAGTCATTCTATTCCTTTTAATTAATTGTTCTTTTTTGGACCATGTATTTAGCCGGAAATAAAGTCCGGATCCAGACAGCACAAGAACTTCTGAGAACGTTCCAGGGATATTCTGAGGATATTGGACATTCTCAGAACGTTCCCTGGATATCTGTGCTGTTAGGGGAGGTAAATTAAACAAAGGTTCGGTATGGTATCGTTTGTATTTCGTATGAAGAGTTATAAAGTATCATTAAAAAGGTTTGTGAGTCATCCAGATAATTTTAATTAAATATTAAAAAATCATATATTTGGCCGAAATATCGATCTCAAGCACTGCTGTGGAAATACCGTCAGGCACGATCGGTGTACTATCTAGTATTTCAATATTCCTGGTTCT
>NW_022639512.1:1152668-1152781 GCF_010583005.1 Odontomachus brunneus | reverse complement strand
CACTGCCAGTACTGAAAATCTATAGTTTATGTTACGTATATTATAGAATTTCAGTACTGGCAGTGAATTTCGAAACGCAGCCTATGTAACTGCAATATTGAATGACTAGCGGG
>NW_022639512.1:1151424-1152658 GCF_010583005.1 Odontomachus brunneus | reverse complement strand
ACTCTTTTGGTAAAAATATTTATTTTGACTCCAATATTGATAATCAATCGAGGGAGTCCGAAAAATATGTAAGTTATATTGTTTTAACTTTTTTTTTTTTTTCACTTGTCGAACTTTGTTGCTTTCTCACAATTTAAACGAGTTACTAATCTTTTAATCACGGCTGCGTTCCGAAATTCACTGTCAGTACTGAAATTCTATAGTATACGTAACATGAACTATAGATTTTCAGTACTGGTAGTGAATTTTGGAACGCAGCCCACATTATAGGTTTGTTCTTTCGACCTGAACTGGCTGCACTAGTTCACGAAGTTTGCACTAATGCGTTCTTTCGATCAGAACAGTGCAAGAAAATGTGTTCTTTCGAACAGTGCAGGCTGAACTAGTGCAGCGAGTTCAGTGAACTGACTGCCCTAGGTCTGGAGGTAGAGCAAGCAGTGCAGGGCAGCTAACCGAAAAAATTTAAATTTGTATCTATAACCTGTAAAATCGGTATACCTAGTTGACATTACGTAGAAGAAATAATCCGACGACGGAATCTATAAACAGTAAGTAAATACTTAAATATATAATAAATATATAATGTAGATAAATATATAATAAATATATAATGTAGAATGACATAAAAGAAGTATTTAGAATGTTATCCAAACAGCACAAAATATCCGAAATACATCCTGGGAAGGCTCTTGGACGTTTTTTCGGAGGGATTTGTTGTATGGGTATCCAACACAAAACAGTTTTTAAAAGAAATAGGATTGTTCAAGAAAACATAAAATGCTATAAGTGCGAAAACATGACCATAAATTGATCTATGTTATTTAATCCAGCCATGTTGTCCGCCATCTTACACTGCTCTAACTTGCTCTTACCCGTTCTTTTCAGACCCATATGTATCTTTGCACTGGTCTGCACTATCTTGAACTTTCTTCAACTAGTACAGTTCCAGTGCAGCCCTAGGTCAGGTCGAAAGAACAAACCTATTATGGCTGCGTTCCGAAATGCACTGCCAGTACTGAAAATCTATAGTTTATGTTACGTATATTATAGAATTTCAGTACTGGCAGTGAATTTCGAAACGCAGCCTATGTAACTGCAATATTGAATGACTAGCGGGTATTAAAGTGTTCAACTTTTTTTCTTAATAATTTTTTAATAAACAATGACTAACGGCTAATGTGACGATAGGTTGGCTTAGATTAGTTTGAGGGGGTTGCGGGGGGCGCAGCCCTCT
>NW_022639512.1:1151342-1151414 GCF_010583005.1 Odontomachus brunneus | reverse complement strand
TTTTTTTTTTTTTTCACTTGTCGAACTTTGTTGCTTTCTCACAATTTAAACGAGTTACTAATCTTTTAATCA
>NW_022639512.1:1150913-1151332 GCF_010583005.1 Odontomachus brunneus | reverse complement strand
AAAATCTATAGTTTATGTTACGTATATTATAGAATTTCAGTACTGGCAGTGAATTTCGAAACGCAGCCTATGTAACTGCAATATTGAATGACTAGCGGGTATTAAAGTGTTCAACTTTTTTTCTTAATAATTTTTTAATAAACAATGACTAACGGCTAATGTGACGATAGGTTGGCTTAGATTAGTTTGAGGGGGTTGCGGGGGGCGCAGCCCTCTGCTAGTCGTTCGATATTGCAGTTACATAATGTGATTAAAAGATCAGTAACTTATTTAAATTGTGGGAAAACAGCAATGTTCGACAAGTGGAAAAAAAAATTTAAACAATATATAACTTGCATATTTTTCGGACTTCCCCGATTGATTATCAATATTGGAGTCAAAATAAATATTTTTACTAAAAGAGCTGCAAAAAGATATCA
>NW_022639512.1:1150727-1150903 GCF_010583005.1 Odontomachus brunneus | reverse complement strand
TTTTTTTTTTTTTCACTTGTCGAACTTTGTTGCTTTCTCACAATTTAAACGAGTTACTAATCTTTTAATCACGGCTGCGTTCCGAAATTCACTGTCAGTACTGAAATTCTATAGTATACGTAACATGAACTATAGATTTTCAGTACTGGTAGTGAATTTTGGAACGCAGCCCACAT
>NW_022639512.1:1138017-1150717 GCF_010583005.1 Odontomachus brunneus | reverse complement strand
ATATCAAAATTCGAAAAAGGTCTTATTGTACATAATTACCCGAAAAAGAAAAGGAATATTGAAATACTAGGGCTACGTTCGGAAACGTCTCGAATACTCTCTCTCTCTTTTTATCTCACTCTTATGGCTCCTGCACACAAAACGCGGTAATGCTTACCGCGCGGCGGAAGTTTGCGCGACAGCCAATCAATATTCTGCTTTCCGTAATAACCTTCTTGTTCTTACGGAAAAGCAACATATTGATTGACTCGCGCGAACTTCCGTCGTGCGGCAAGCATTACCGCGTCCTGTGTGCAGATTATATTTCCATTATATTTCGCCATTATATTTCGCATCATTTTCGCCATTATATTTCGCTCACTCCAATAGCTATCGTCTAATAGTGTGCATACAGTGTGTGTTTCTGAACGCAGCCTAGATAGTACACCAATCGTGCCTGATGGGGGAGCGGTGCACTTAGCACGGTGCATTTGGACACAGCCAATCACAGCACCGTATGATTAGAGACATTTGTAGGGTCCCTTGGAACAGCGACTTGTGATTGGACTGTGTCCAATTGCCCCGTGTCCAACTGATATACACCCGCCTGATGGTACTTCTACAGCAGCGCTTGAGATCGATATTTCGGCCAATATATGATTTTTTAATATTTAATTAAAATTATCTGAATGACTCACAAATCTTTTTAATGATACTTCATAACTCTTCATACGAAAAACAAACGGTACCATACCAAACCTTTGTTTAATTTACCTCCGGTCATTATTTACAGCTAAATATATGGTCCAAAAAAGGACAATTAATTACAAGTAATAGAATGACTCACAAATCTTTTCAATTGCATTTCAAAACTCTTCATACGAAATACAAACGATTTAAAAGAATAGTTTTCCAACCGGAGTTTTTTTCCGGTCAAGTAGATACGAATCGATATCCGACGTACGACATCGATATCCAATAGGAGAACAGTTTTCCAATAGAGAATTGAATTCTCTATTAGAAAGTTGTTCTTCTATTGGATATCAGATGTCGTACGTCGGACATCGACGCAGTGTGAATCCTGCATAAATTCTATATTAGAAAACTGTTCTCCTATTGGATATTGGACGTCGTATGTCGGACATCAGACGCGATGTGAATCCTGCATAAGAGTGAGAAAGATATATTTCTCACTTTAACTTACCGCACCAGTTCAGCAGTGCATCTGAAAAGAACAGATAATCGTTCTATTTTCTATTGCTGAACTAATGTACACTTTTAAAATTTAAACAGAGATAGATATATAGATAAAATTTTATGCAAGAAAGATGAGAGAGAATTAGTGCACCCAATTCAGCAATAAAAACAGACTTCATGTTTCCGATCGTATTTTTCAATGAATTAAATGAAGGTTAGGTTTCAGTGTTTTAAACATATTTATGTTTGGAAAATCATGACGTACAGTTGATGCGGCTTGCGTAATTAAAAACAAAGCATATTAGAAGTTCTAAACAAGTTTATAATGTCCGTTCCGTTTTTTAACGTTACACGGTCATTAACAATCGCCGCAAGATCGAAACGGCGGGTTGTTGTCACCGGCATAGGAGTTGTATGTCCGTTAGGAGTTGGAACACGAAATGCTTGGGAAGCTCTCATTGATTCTAAATGCGGAATCACGGAATTGTCCGAGTCAGGTTACGAAAAATTACCTTGTAAAATAGGTGAGCGGTTCCTAATTTATTATCACACGAGATACTAAGATTCTTATTTTGAACTTTCTTTTATCTCTTCTTTTATCTTCTTTTATGTAAATTATGTAAAGTATTGAGAATTATATTAAAATATAAAAAAAGTAATTATGAGATACTATATCTGTTTTGGGTATTAATTATAAATATAATGTTTAAGAAAGAAATCGTCTAAAATTTTCATTTTATGATAGAACAAATTAATAGATTTAACTCTGGAGGTACAAATATTGTAACTTGTTCAAAAAATTCTGTGGACTTGTTCAGAAAGTAACATTCATAAACTTTTATATATATATATATATATATATATATATATATATATATATATATATTGATAAAGATTAAGATTCTAAAAATTAAATAAAAATCTAACTTTTCTTAGTAAAGTTTTGGGTACTTTAAACGATACCATAGATTATTTGTTGTTTATATAAATAATATATATAATTTATATTATCTACATTGTAAACATAGATGTATCATACACATATAATTTATATGTAAATGTTCAACCATAAGACATATTTAGAAGCACTTTTATCAATAAAAGAGAATTCAGAAGGGTTAAAGTCTGAAACCATAAGTGTAAGTATATGTCTATGTCAGCAATATTATATAGTCATAGTTATGCTAGAATAATCCAATCCACAAAGTTATGATTGCCATGTTTTTGTTATCAATGGGTAATTTATGTTTTTCTATATAAAACAAGAAAAATCCAAATATTATAGGTACCTAAAATTAATTAAGAAACAGTTAATATCGCTTTAAAGTATATTATTTTACACACAATAATTAAGTGATAAATCAACCTACAGCTGCTCTGGTGCCAAAAGGAAGCGCTTCACACCAGCTCAATATCAACGCCCACTTTACAAAGAGCGAGTTACGCACAATGTGCCCTGCTACTGTGTATGCGCTTATAGCTTCCGAGGAGGCGCTCACCGACGCTAAATGGAAGCCAGACGATGAAAATGATAAACGCGACACTGGAGTTTCAGTAGGAATCGGCATGATAGATCTGATGGACGTGTGCGCGACAAACGAAGCTCTGAAGAACAGTTACAGTAAAGTCAGTCCGTTCTTTGTACCCAGAATATTACCGAACATGGCAGCTGGACAGATTAGCATCAAGTATGGTTTCCGAGGACCGAATCACTCCGTGTCAACCGCTTGCGCAACTGGTGCACATGCAATTGGTAATTAGTTAGCATTGAAAGCAGTGTAAATTACGATACTCTTTATCTGCATATGAGTAAAACGTAAACTATGAATGAGATATCATTTACGTGACATTGGTAAATGCTTTTATGTCATTGTTCTTAAGCAGTTTATCTACTCAAATGAAATGTTTAAAAACAAATTTATAATATACAAATTTAAAATAAAATTAAAATAAATTTAAAATAAAATTAAAATAAATTTAAATTAAAATAATATTTATTGCAATAAAATACATTTGTAGTAAATTTTATGTAATTTGTCCGCACCATCGTGAGAAATTTAATACTAAATATTACAATTTTACACTTTGTGGTAAGAGCAATATAGAAGATCATTATTCCAGTGTAATTTTGTAAAAAGTGATACCAAATTCAAGTGGACGTAATCTTGAAATTTATAGCATTATCCTGAAATTACGTCAAAATTACGTCCTTCAAAATTACGTCTGTGTATATTATTTACATATTGTCTACATGATATATAGATTTTTCTCATGTAGACAATATAAACACTATATAGAATATTGGAAATTATATTAAAATATACAAAAAAAGAGTATTTAAATTATGAAACAGTTATATATACCATATATTTGCTTTTATTATTAATTATATTAATATAATTATATATACATTTATATAATTATAATTACATTAATATTAATTAATCAATTATATTAATAATAAATGTGGAAAGTAATAATAATAATAATAAAATGTGGATATATTGTATTTTAAATTTGATGTTTTAAAAGAATAAATTACATAAAATTTTCATTTTGTTGTACGACAGATTAGTAGATTTAACTCTGAAAGTAAAAAAGTAATTATGGAATTCTGTGAATTCTAACTTATTCAGGAGACAACATTCATAAATTAATATCAGAATTATAAGATTAAGCGAAAATAGAAACTTTCTTTAATTAATTGTTGAGCAAATCATATGTTCTTTAAACGACATCAGATTATTCATTATTTACATAGATGATACTTCTTATTATCTTATCCATACATAGTTGTAGAGCATCATAATATACACATAAATGTCCAATCCTGATTGAAAGCTTTGAATTATTAAACATTATATTTCTTTCTTTCGGATATTTAACGTAATAATTTGCCCGTACTTTACACCATGCTTTCAGGCGACGCATTCCGCTTTATCCGCGGCGGTGAGACTAATGTGATGGTATGCGGCGGTGCGGAGGCATGCGTCAGTCCGCTGGCGATAGCTGCGTTTTGTCGACTGCGGGCGCTGAGTACGAGAAACGAAACTCCGTGGGAAGCGTCCAGACCGTTTGATAAAGACCGCGACGGCTTCGTAATGGGCGAAGGCGCCGCGATACTCGTGCTGGAGGAATTGAACCACGCGCTCGCCCGAAACGTGCCTATTTACGCAGAGGTGTTGGGTTACGGGCTGTCTGGCGACGCATCACACATTACGGCGCCCAGCGAAGACGGTATCGGCGCGCTATTAGCGATGGACAGAACGATGAAGGACGCCGGCATCGAGAACTCGGAGGTGACGTTCGTGAACGCGCACGCCACGTCTACGCCGCTTGGCGACGGGATCGAGGTGAAGGCGATAGAATCGTTGATGGGCGAGCATAGCGGAAACGTGACAGTGACTAGCACCAAAGGAGCTCACGGTCATTTATTAGGCGCCGCTGGCAACTTGGAGGCAGTCTTCACAATCTTGGCGATCAAAGAGGGTATCATACCACCCACGTTGAATTTGCACAACCTGGATATGAAGACGCGCTTAAGGTTCGCAGCTCACAGGAAAACTACATGGCATTCGACGACGCGTCGAACTGCTTTAAAGAACGCGTTCGGCTTTGGCGGAACAAACGCGTGTTTGTGCTTCACGCAATATGTCGATTAAACGGGTTCAATGGTCGCATATAGCTATAACGTTGTTATATTGTGATATCACACAATAATGTGATCGTAATGATTAGTCTCTTCCTGAAATGGATTCCAAGAGTGAAAACGGCGATAATAAAGATAGGGAATTGTTGCTGCAAGATTTGTTACGTAACGTGTACATATAACTGATGCTATGGAATTTAAAAGGAGCAGAGATTTGATGACTGATGAAATTTCACACGTGAGTATCAATGAATAGTGGCTTAAATATTTTTTATACAACATACAATATGTAAATAGCATTTTACGACAAACATCCATTTTATAGAATGATCTTACAATGTGTATGTGTGTGTATGTAATGTAATTACACGGAGTGGATGTGTACATTTGGAATAATAAAATATATGTATTATACATATATATAATGGAATGCAACATTCATTTTATATATAGTTCTGACAATCTCTTCAATTATGCGCTTCTACTCTTACAAATACGAACACAAGTTCTCATAAATCCATGATCACGTAACTCATGATGTAAGAAAACAAAATAAATCATTGTACATAATGACAACTGAATGGAGCATAGCCAATTAATTTTGTCCACAAATGTTGCGCAAGGCTCAAACACGGTACTAAGATTAGACTGTAAATACTGCTTTAAGAAACTGTGTAATTTTTAAAACGTGCAATTAATGGTGTTTTACATAACATGATGACATCCTTTCTGCAAATAGAAAATGTGTAAAAATTAACAGTCGTCACAGTTTTATATTAGTTTCATGTTTAACAGTCGATTAACATTTTTATAACTTACCTATATAATACTCAAATCATAAATAGATATTTTCATCTTTTTTTACAAATTAATGAATATTCAACAATATTTTACGAGGTTAATATAATCTAACTCGTTCTTTAACAGGCATACATGGAAGAAATCATATTGTTTTTTAGTATTTGTGGGCAAACTTTAATTGGTCAAGGAGCAGACGCTACTTTGATCCACTCTTTTTCTGTGTATCCTCGAAAATAGTACATTTTGTTTTCTTACATCGTGATATAACTTAAGGTTTTCGGAAAAATACAGTACTCTTCAAGTATTCCGTTAATAATCTGAAATTTGTGTCTGTAATAACTTGCGTTCGTACTGCATGCAATGAAATCAAATTTGCCATACCGTGGCCAAGGCATGCTCGTATAAAATAGCTACACCCGCTCTAAAATTGTACTGATCCATACAATTCGATTTGTGTGTTATGTAGAAGTCTTACAGTATTTCTGTTCGCATTGCATTTCGCAACCTCTTACTCATTCGAAATAGATGTAGTCCAATGCATTTTCTATAATCTAAGATTTGTCTTTTCGTTTATTGGAAATAATGCATGAAAGTTTCATAAAACATTGCTTCTTTTTTGTTTTTGGTATGTCTCTTTATTTCGAGACAAAAGTCTTTGTTTCAGGTAAATTATACTGTATTATCGTCTGTCTTTTTTCTGAGCAATGCAGATTTCCAATATTCTTTTTCACGATAACTCGGGCGATAACAATTTTCAAAAATATGTTTATCACACTCGGCAGTAAATCAATGTAAAAGAAATAAGAAACTGTATCGATTATTGTATCGTATTCTACATCGTGTTGCAAAGATTCTCTGAATCAGACATTCTTATTGATGCATTGTAAATGGTTTCATATGTCTGCACAAGACAGCAAAACGTTCTCTAAGTGTTTGCCGAAGTTCCTGTCGTTTTTCCGTGACTTGACACATCCGCGATTTAAACTCCAATACTTCTTCCGCTGGAATATGACTCTCCTCGTCATCATCGTCATCGTCATCGCGTAAGTAGGAATCCTAAAATATCTGAATTTTAGATAACAGAAGAGAATTTAACCTTTTGAGTGCGAAACATTTCAGAGCTAAATAACCACTGAGGACAGAGCTGTTGTATACGTCAAATAAAATCAATTTTACTTATATTATCGTGGATAAAATATATAAAACAGTAAATATATAATATATATAAATGTAAAATGTCCAACAGTTGACGACTATTGTTTGTGTCGAGGGTATAAGTCGAAGAAATTTGCATATATGCGTCCACAATTCACACATATAACACTTGTTGGACGCATATATGCGTCCATAGCACTCAAGAGGTTAAGTACTTTCTCTCTCTCTCTCTCTCTCTCTCAAATATACCTCTAACATTTGTACAAGTGTCAAACCGCCGCCATTCTTCTTCAATAACGAGATGCTAGAATTGGAATGAATAAGTTCATCACATGACTGTAGATCGTGACGATCTGCACCATGCTTACAACATGTACCGTTGCAAGCTACTTCAGAGTCGTCCGGAGTTCTAGGAAGAGGACAACTACTTGTATTGTGTCCGGAAGAACATCCGCAATCTTGGAAGGATTGCTCGCTGTTACAGCGACCTTCCCTCTCGGACATAGACAATTTCAAACGTTTCCTCATTTCTATCCACATGGTGTATTTACTTTTTGCACGGGGTTTCGGAGTCCAAGCGTTTGACAATGTCTTTGTCATAAAATCCTGGTAAGTGTCACAATTCCATTGACCTTCATCGGATTTTTCGGCTAAGCTCTTGGAACGAAAAAACGAACTTTAGAACGCTACATTTTTTTCAGATATCGATGTATCTAGACAATTGTGTGAGAGCGAAAATTGCAACTTACTTCACATGACTCGGAGATATCCGACGAATCCTCTTGAAGAGATTGTTTGCAAGACGCGCTACTACTTTGCTTAGACTCGTTTGCGATAGATTTCGTTTTCGTTTCAGCAGAATCCTTCGCTATAGTCTTTTGTGGACTCTCAGTCTTTTTTACAGGGAATGCTCGTTCGGCTTTACTTGGCGATTGTGATATACCAAGTGTTTTCGTCTTGTTTAAACAATCGAGACACTTACACATCCGCACACCTTTGTTTTTCGGATCTAAAACTTGCAACTGAGATTACGAGACGCGCTAGTATGTAGGAGAGTGAGCAAGCGTGTATAAGTTATACGATATTACATTAATTTCGTGTACCTTGTGTCGGTCGATATTCTGCGTCGTTGGTTTTGACTCTGCACAGACACAGGAGGATTGGCTATCACCAGTATGTCTTTCACTCGAACACTATAGTGAAATGAGATATACCTTTATCTCGTAAAGAGATAAATACGAATTTTTCTTAGGGAACATAACTTATACGTTGCAACCTACATCACAGGTATTTTCCTTCTCCTCGGCTTCAGCTTCATAACGACGTTCTTTCTGCTTTCTACGTTTGAGCCGCAATTTCTCACGCTTCTGCTGTTTCGCCACTTCTTCCCTCGTAAATTCCTCGTACAACAGTTCTAACTGCGTGGCACCTTGTTTCGCCTCGACCGCCATCTGTGAGAAGATATTGTCAGTTTACTAGAACACAGATATCAATTAATGCTCCTCGCCGCGGAATTCTTAGTTGATGACAACAGAAACGAGAAAATACTTTTTTTTACTTTAACAATCAATAAATAGCTACAAAATTACCGTAACAAAATCATGAGAAAAAGTAAATTAAAGGTTTATATCTCACATTAATTTTATATTTATTCATTGATTGTTCGAACAAAAAAATAGTGCTCGCGAACTATTTTATAATTGTCTGCTTGGTCAATTGCAAGTGTTATTTAATGGATCATCTTTTTATTTCAACATATTTGGCCAAAATTTTTAATGTGTATTTTCTTACTTTTAAAGTCATAAATTAAGATGGTCGCGAAAAGGAACCAAAAATTAAAATATAGATCAGATTAGGTGGAAATTTTTAGCGTTATTTTTTTAAAAAGAATTAAAGTTATCTTTATAGCGAATATTACCCGAAAACTCCTAGACAATGCATCTACTGCGACAGCGGCTAATACTTTACACACAGTTTCCTCTTCTCTCAGCCGTCGATGGACTTTGTGTATACGTTCCGCTATACACACACCTAAACACGTAAGTACTTCCTCTTGAGCAATTTCTAGCGTTTTCGCATGTCGCTCTCTGAAACCCATCTCACATGTTACTTTTCATGCTTTCAGGATATCACATTGGAGTAAACACCACAAATCCATACCTTCCCAAAAGTTCCGGCTGTGCGCGACTGATGATGGCATCGATGTAATCGATTATGGTTGGTAAGTGAATATGGCGATCAGCTACACAACGTCTGATACCAGCATACAAAATAGGTACATAGCCTTTTTCCTTTTCAGGATTGGATTCACTCGTTAGAAGAGAGGACGCTAATAATACCTTGTTACGGCATTCGCCACAAAACCTGCCAAATTTGCAAGCTTGCTAATAGATTTTAATATTACAGGTGATATTCGTAGTCGGATCTTGTATTTAAGGGGTAAAACCGCTTTAACGTTCGAAAATTAAATGTATTTGTGCGAATTTTTTGTAGGCAAGCAAAAAAAAATGAATCGAAAATCCATTTGAAAGGCTTTATTGTACATGTTTTAAAGTGTATATTTAAATTTTTATGTTAACATATATTACAAAATGATGGCGTTAAAGCCTTGTCAAAATAAGTGTGTTTTTCTACGAGCTAGCAGCATAAGTGTCGCAAATGGTCTAGAACAAAAAATCAAAATTTTTCGTTATCTACATGCCAATAGCTAGAGAAGTACATAGGGGATTTTTTATATATTGGAAATTACGCATTTTATAAACAATTTTCGACGAAATTTTTAGGACACAAAATGAAACACTTTCTTCAAATGCGTGTCATTTCTATAAAAATAAATATTTAAAAAACCCCCTATGTACTTCTGTAGCTATTGGCATGTAGAAGACGGAAAATTTTGCTTTTTTGTTTTAGATCAACATTTGCGATACTTATGCTGCTAGCTCCTAGAAAAACACGCATGTTGTGTGATAAGGTTCTAGCGCCGCCATTTTGTATGTTAACATAAAAATTTAAATATACACTTTAAAGCATGCACAATAAAGCCTTTCAAACGGACTTTTGATTTATTTCTTTGTTTGTCCAAATTCCCAAATTCCAAAAATACTTAATTTTTGGACGCTAAAGTTTTATCTCTTAAGATCGTCTTAAGTTTATTGTAAAGTATGTAAAAAGATGTTACTTTCCTTTTGTTCTAAAAATCAATTACTATAAAATTAACGTGACCAAATCATGAGAAAATGTAAATTAAAAAGATAGGTTGCATGTTAATTTTGCGATACTTCATTGATTGTTAGAGCACAAGAAAAGCGTTCGGATTATTTTCCAGATGAGCCTGATCGATTGAAAATGTTATTACAATCTGGACCTGCTCGTCGAAGAACTTCTGAACTAAGTGCACACTAATGCAATAGTTAAAGTGAAAGAAAGCATACTTATTATTACGTTATTGCGTTAGTGCAGAATCTTTTTATTGCATTAGTGCAGAGTCTTCTTATTGCATTAGTGCAGAGTCTTCGAAAATAAATAGACCTTATATGAGTATATCTTTTTGTTTCAACGTATTTTACATGAATTTTTATCATATATATTATCGTAACGTCATCAGTCGAGAGTTCTATGACGAGATGTCAGAAGCCTTAAGACGATCTTGATTATAAGATTCAATTAGGAGTACCAGTCTATGTGTCTACGTGAGTTATTTACATATTGCTTGCGCGATATATACATGGTCTTTTTTCCATGTAGGCAATGTAAACTACGAAGAATATTGTAAATTATCAGAGAATTCTGTAGATTGACTTGCTTAGGAAATAATGTCACATTAATGTACATTAAGGGAGATATTAAAAGTTAAATAAAAATACAAACTTTTTATGATTTTTTAGCAAATCATACGTTCTTTAAACGAAATCCGTAGATTACTCATTGTCTATATAAATGATATCTTGTAGTTTAGGTTATCTACACATAGGTGCAGAATATTGTAATTTAAACATCCAACTCCATTCTGCAAGACTAGAATTATACCTATGTTTACGTAGATAAGTATCCAATGTCTCGTTCAGCGTCTCAGCTTCTATCAATGCGAGTTCCTCTTGGCAGGGATATTCCATACACTCCCACACTTCCCTCCATGCATTTGGTGGAGGTCGCATTCGTTGAATTTCCAAAGAATGCAATATACATCGTTGAGATTTCCTATTTC
This sequence comes from Odontomachus brunneus, assembly GCF_010583005.1. Lineage (NCBI taxonomy): Eukaryota > Metazoa > Arthropoda > Insecta > Hymenoptera > Formicidae > Odontomachus > Odontomachus brunneus. The sequence goes on along the minus strand of NW_022639512.1, from coordinate 1,139,732 downwards.
TTGGTTGCTGCTCCACTAAGTTACTTAGCCTAGTGCTGTTAAAGAAATATTCAAATGATAAAGATAGCTCTAATATACATATATACCTGAAATAATATCATCAAAATTATACCTGTGCCCATGTAATATTGTGCAAAGTTGCTCAGGTGACTCCAGTACATCATCCTTAATAGAAAGCAGACCATCAGGAGTAATAACCAGTGGATCTAATGCAGGATGCCCCGATTTTATTAAATCATATAATAGTCTCTCGACACTAAACAGAATATTCCTGTATTAGTCAAAACAGTCATTCCTATTCTAAGAAATCTTGCAAGAAACTAAAGAATTACAAGGAACAATTCTAATGAAGAAAACCATCACATACCTCTTTCGACAACCTACACACGGCACAGTTTCACTTAAAATAGCAAGCATGTCCTTACAGGAGACTTCAAAGGATGCCTTAATCTCTTCCTTTGTAAGTATTTCCAATTTTTTGATAAACTCAGTCAAATGTTTTCCACGAATTACAGGATTATCACAGATTGCTCCTAAACGTTTTATATCCATAATCATCTAAAAAAAAGAAAAACTCAAATATTGAATATTTGCATTTTTTCCATGAGTAATATATATATATATATATATATATATATATATATATATATATATATATATATATATATATATAGAAACACAGATAATAATACTTAATCGATTCCACAATCCTCGAGTGATAGTGACACGAGCGCGATAATGACGATACGTCATCCTGTTGCATTGTCAGCGATATTGACAAAATCGTATGGACATTGTTCGATGACAACTCGATCGATCGCGAACGGACAAACGAATGGAAAGCTTCACAGCAACGTGTATGTAACAGAATCAAGAAAAGTACAACGCATCTCTAGTCCCGTGTTGGAATTTAGGTTAGTCGCGAGGAAGCTGCCGCCGTACAAGAGACAGAAGTCATTACGTAAGGCATCGTGTCACGTAATTATCACGTGGGTGACAGCACCGTGCTCACCGTCAGGTTTTCGTCGATATTCAATAGCATTTGATTGACAAATAGTTCCATCGGCTTATCGTCCCGCCAAACATTCACCAATCTCGCCATCGCTCTCTGCCCGGGTGATATGCACCCGCTCACTCCTTTTACCCGTCTCTCTCTTTTTCACCTAATACACCTTCGTTCTTTCCTTTTCTCTCTCGTTTCCTTCGTTAGAGACAGGTCGATCAGAAAGAGTATCTCGTTCCGTGTAATCGCTAAACATTCACCACGCAAGCGGTTACGCGACTACACGACGAAAACAAATGGAGTGTCACGTCTGCCACTAAAGTGCGAAGTACGTGTGCGTGGAGCAGCACACGTATAAAAATCGCCATTCTGCCTAGGGCTGTGTTCCGAAATTTACTGTTAGTGCTGAAATTCTATAATCTAGGCTGAGTTCCGAAATTCACTGTCAGTACTGAAAATCTATAGTTCATGTCACGTATACTATAGAATTTCAGTACTGGTAGTGAATTTCGGAACGCAGCCATACTAAAGGCTGGTTTATGATGGCCGTTGGTCTGTTCTTTTCAGTTTCACTGCTGAACTGGTGTAATGAGTAAAGTGTGACAAGTATGGGTGTTTTCCAGTTGCGTACACTGTATTACACAAAACCAGTTTATTGGTTGCATATTATCTTACAAGATATTTTAGATAATGTATAACCAATAAATTGGTT
>NW_022639512.1:1117237-1138007 GCF_010583005.1 Odontomachus brunneus | reverse complement strand
TTTCCTTGCTAACAATGAAAAATGCATGAACGTTCGAGCGAGCGAAACAGTCGTCGGGACACCGCGTATTGCTCACGTATAGACGAGACAGTGTGAGTCAAGCGTTTTCTTAGTGTGTGTCACACGTATTTTAGGACGGCATTTCTGTCAGACGTCTTATAATGCTATTTCTCTCGTTCTTACGTTAGCGATAGAGGATGGAAGATCGCCGCGACTCCCACCACTATTCCCTCTCCAAGCGTCCGACGATCGTATTCCGCTAGCTCCCTCCGCCACTCCGTGCTGCTCATGGCTCACCTACACGCAGCAGTGTATGAGTGACGCGTTATCGTGTGCGAGTCACACGGATATTCGGACGGCATTAACGCCGGTGCGTGTACGTAAGACGTACAGTACACCCTCCGTATATGCCTGTTGTCGCTTTCAACTATTTGACAGGCGTGTATGGGCCGCCATACCTGCCTCTGAGGAACACCATACCTGCCTCTGAGGAACACCATACCTGCCTCTGAGGAACACCATACCTGCCTCTGAGTGTACATCGTGTATCAATGTAACTCGTGTGAACAATTTGGCGTTTTAATATTAACAAGTATACAAATTACAATGACAAGAAGTATTTATTAATTTTGAAACGTTTGAAACTGTTAAAAGTTAAAATTGATATGTCTTATATTTGAAAATCAGCGGAAATAGCATAAACATGGCGAACCAATCAGAAGATGATTGCACGTGTCCAGTCTCTGTATAGTGTCTCTAAGATTTTCTAACTTAATGCGCCCTCAATTTTGTCTATTAATATTTCGCTTCGTAGTAGAGAGCGACGATTTTAGTTTTCAGATTCGGTTTCTACGCGTCAAAATATATTATCTTACCAAATTTTAACAAAAATCGATGAGGGCGGAGCTTTCCTTCACAATTACCAAAAATATTTATAAAATATTTATATAATATTAAAAAAAAAATAATTTAAAATAAATATTTATAAATATTTATTATAAATATTGTGTACTGTCTGGGGAGACGCTTCTAATATATTGGGAGTACAAATTAGTTCGGTCCGTTTTTTTGTGGTCAAAAATGCATTTATTTCAGAACAAAATGAATGAACAGATTAATCAAAGTATTGTTCATCGCTGGCTACTACTTTTTTCCACCTCTCAGGCAATTTTCAAATTTCATCTCGAAAAAATGTTTCGTCTTTTGAGGCGATCCAAGTTAGTAGCCAATTTTCGATTTCTGCGAAAGAAGTGAACCGGTGACCTGCTAAATCGTGCTGCATCCGTCGGAACAATCAGTAATCAGAAGGAGCAATGTCCGGCGAATACGGCGGGTGCGGTAAAATATCCCACTTGAGCATTTCCAAATAATTTTTTACGACTTTTGCGACATGAGGCCGAGCGTTATCATGCAGAAGAATAACTTTGTCATGTCTTTGCTCGTATTCCGGCCGTTTTTCTTGTAATGCACGGCTCAAACGAATCAACGAAGCGTAACTCCCAATGATTCTGCAAGCTCTTCTTGCGTTTGACTCGGATCTTCATCGAGTAATGCCTCCAATTCTTTGTCTTCGAATTTTTCTGGCTGTCCAGAGCGAGGCTTGTCTTCAACGCTGAAATCACCATTCTTGAAACGTCGAAACCATTCCCTACATGATTTATCAGTTGGAGCATTGTCACCATAAACTTCTACAAGCATTCGATGCGCTTCAGCTGCACTTTTCTTCCAATTAAAGCAGAAAACTAAAACCTCCCGCAAATGCTGCTTAGTTAACACAAAATTTGACATATTCAACACAGTAAAAAACAGGGGTTTTGTATGAAACTCAAAGCGATATAAACTGAATATTATTGACAGATGTCTAACCTCTCTGAAACCACCGAAATCAGCTGTCACTATGAAATATTCATAACAGCCAGAGCCATTTTTTGAAAACGGACCGAACTAATTTGTACTCCCAATAATAATTAGATGAGGTCCTTGTTGAAGATTTCCAGGTGGGTTGCTTACGAATGGGAGCGTCTCGCTTGATCACGGTATGATTGGACACAACCAACCGATGAAAAAAATTATCTAGTGAATTACTAGGTCGAACCAATCAGTACGATATGTGTCCAATCGTATCGTGGTCAATCGGGTCCCACCCCTTACGAATCCGTAAAAATTTATATATGAAAATCCATGTAGGAATTCATATAGAAAATAAAAATTCTTATAGAAATTCATATGGTTCTCCATATGGATTTTTAAACACCACATACTTTTCCACATGGATTTTTATTTTCCATATGGATTACTATATGGATTTTGGTTTTTCATGTGGATTCCTATATGGATTTCGAATTTCCAAGTGGATGTCTATATGGATTTTGATTTCTTACATGAATTTCTATATGGTTCCCTATAGATTTTAAATTTCCTGTATAGATTCCCATGGATTGCTGTGGGAATCCACTTGGAAATTTTCAACAGGGTGGCATGGTTAACTTCAAGATAATTGAATTAAAAGTTAATACTTACCGATAAAATGTAACTAAGTTAAGTTAAATCCAGTGAGAAAGGTTACGTCGATTTGACGTCTACTAGACGTCTATATGAAACATCTATCTACCATCTACATCTAATCTAGATTAAGATCTATATCGACCTAAAAATGGTCCACATTTAGATGTCTAATAGACCGTCATTTCGACGTTTTATTGATGTCTAATAGACCGTCATTTCGACGTCGATCAATAAGTCATTTCTCACTAGATTGTTTCATAAAAATAACTAATTCCTAATTTTCTTTATGTCTTATTGTTCGCGCCTCAGCGGGCGTATAGAGGCCGGAATCGCTCCGCGTGGAGCGCTGGGAGTTGGACGGTTGTGCTTCAATAATTTGATGCAGTTTTACCAAATTAATGAGTTTATTGCCTGAGGGTGTGGATCTCCTTGACGCAGCTGGAGCTCTTGATCGGCGCGCAAGCCAATCTTTTCGATGGTTCGTCCTGTTTCGCGGATAGGCATCTTCGAACGGAATACTCCAGTTTGAGCGCGTTTCGCAGAACAATTGGATTAACGAGAGCCTGACCTGGGACGGCCGGCAGCCAGAGATTCGCGAGACAAAAAGACGAGAATGCGAACGCGATATAACGAGAGCAACGAGTGAGTCCGTCACCGAGATGACGAACTCTTATCACCTCGGTTTTAGAGCTGGCGAAATTCGATTGGTTCGGCTTCGCGACATTTCGATAGTTTTTTTTGTTTATTCGTCGATATCTGAATCAGTGATTCAGTGATTCGTTGTGAGAATTGCCCATGGCAACCGCTTAGCAAACATAATAGTTCGAAGTGTCGTGAGACTGAATGTTTACCCGGCGTAACGCGATCACCGGTAATCGCACGCAGAAATTAGATTATTAATTGCCTCTCGAAGATTCAATACAGAATCTTCGAGAAGAAGAGACCGGTCATTTGACTTTTAATCGCGAAAGTCAACAATGCTCGATAAAGATGATGAGTCGAGTCCCGAACACTTATAAACTGCTAGAAACCGAAGATTGTCAAACACACGCTAAAAACTTTCGCGAACCCTGCCTCGATAATTTTGAATTCGAAGTGGTCACCATCCATCCTTGTTGATTATAACTGTGATTCCCTCCGTCAGGGAGTGACAGGAATTGTGATCGTTTAGGGTCCGACGTATTAAAGGTTCACAAGCGTGCACAGCAAAGAAAAAGAAACTTTATTCCAATGGCCTCTCAAGGCGTTGGCTGGTAGCCGGTACAGAAAAGACTAACTAACACAGCAAAGGGCGCGAGAGAGGTGCGCGTCGCTACCAACGTACAAAACAAAAAACTGCGTTCTCCTCATGCATGTGTGAAGCGCGATAAGCTCCATCTTTCTTCACCCCGCTCGATTTGAATCGAAGCACGGATTAGGTTTAACATTCCCGCTGCTTGAGTGCTTCACGCATCTATCTATCAAGTTTAACATTAAACATAAAGCTTTAAAACGATCTCTGGGTAGAGCTTTGGTATAAATATCTGCTCGTTGCAGATGGGTCGGTATGTAACATATTTTCAACTCACGCTCCTCCACTTTTTCGCGTAAAAAGTAATATCGGATATCTATATGTTTCGTTCTTTTATGATAAACTGGATTTCTGACTAACTGAATCGCTGACTGGTTGTCTACGTAGAGAACAGTAGCTTCTTTGCATTTACATCCGATATCATTCATAAGCTTACGGAGCCACACAGCCTCCTTTGCCGCCGTTGCGGCCGCCACATATTCGGCCTCGGTTGTGCTTAAAGTTACCGATTTTTGTCTCTGTGATGACCACGTAACCGGACCGCCCGCAAGCATAAAGACATATCCAGTTGTTGAGCGTCGCGTCTCGACATCGCCCGCAAAATCCGCGTCCGAGTACCCTTCCAGTATGAGCCCGTTCCCGCTGCATTTATACGTGATTCCTATCTCTGCAGTTCCAATCAAATATTTGAAGACACGCTTTATTCCGTTCCAATGATTTTGATTATGTTTATTTAAGAAACGGCCAAGTACATTAACCGCGAAAGCAATATCGGGTCTCGATACCACGGTTAGAAACATTAAACAGCCCACCGCTTCTCTGTACGGGACGTTCGCGATCTTTAATCCGTCTTCTTCTTCTGTAGGAACAAGTGTCGCGTGCGGGTCTGCGGGTATACATACTGGATTAGCTTCATACATGCCGAATTTCTCGATGATTCGCGCTACATACGCTTTCTGATGAATCCGCACCGACTTCTCGATCCGATCGCGCTCTATTTGTAAACCAACGAACGTGGATGCATCTCCTAGAGTAATTTCGAAAGATTTACTAAGTTCATTTACAACCATGTTAAGAACTTCGCGAGATTCGCACGCAATCAGTCCATCGTCCACAAACAATGCCAGGTACACTCGTACTCTTTCTATCCTACCAACGAAAATACATTTATCGGACTCGCATGATACTAGATCAAACTTTCGCAGAAAACTCGTGAATTTAATGTTCCAACACCTCGCGGCCTGTTTGATACCATAAAGAGACTTGTTCAAACGACACATTAGTGTACTTGAATCTCCGTCAGCTTCCAGCCCGTCTGGCATTTTCAGATAAAGCTCCTCTTCTACCTCTCCATACAAAAACGCTGTCTTTACATCAAATTGAATCAATTCGAGGTCAAGTTGCGCCGTCATAGCCAGGAACACTCGTAAGGAGTCGAAACGTATCACTGGAGCAAAAGTCTCGGTATAGTCGAGCCCTTCTCTTTGTTGGAACCCACGCGCCACCAATCGTGCTTTGAATCTTCTCACTTGTCCAGATTCATCCTTAAATACTTTAAACACCCATTTCGTGTCCAAGAGCTTCTTACTTCGGTCCATCGAGACAATTGACCATGTCTCATTTTGGCTATGCGCTTCCAATTCCTCGCGGATTGCACGTATCCATTGCTCAGAATTAGATCCATTTATTGCCTCTGTGAAGGTCATCGGAGTGTACTCGGTTAAATTTATTTCGTATCTTCTCGGCGGTTTGATGTTTGCACGATTTCTCAACGTGCTTCGTCTATCCATTTCTTGTCTCGAGGCCACCGGTCGTTCTTCTTCATCATCATCACCCATTGAGTCATGTTCGTCCTCTTGTTCCGGATTCATTCCGCCGCCACAATTTTCCTCTTCCATTCTTTCGACTTTTGGCAAACTCACTAGCTTATCTTCATCGTTGTTTATCGACGAAATGTCTTCGCTGGTCTGTTCATGGAAAGTGACGTGCCTGGACACGGTTACTGACTGTTTATTGGGATCAAACAATCTATAATTGGTCGAATCGTTCTCATAACCGACCAACACTAATCGCTTCGCTTTTGCGTCGAGTTTCTTTCGCATTTCTTGTGGGATATGTGCGTATGCGATGGACCCGAATACTCTAATATGCGATAGGTCGGGTTTCCTGCCGTGCCAGATCTCAAATGGTGTCTGCCTGGGATTTTTACTTGGAGAAGTACGATTCAGAATGTAGACTGCCGTATTGACGGCCTCAGCCCACAGCGCCTTCGGTAGGTCCTTCTGCATGATCATCGTTCTTGCACTTTCCATAATTGTCCGATTCTCGCGCTCCGCCTTTCCGTTCTGCTCTGGAGTGTACGGAGCCGAGTTCTCCATTCGAATCCCGCGCGACCTGAGGTATTGTCGCATATCTTCATTGCAATATTCAAGACCGTTGTCAGTGTGAATAACTTGCAGTTTACGTCCGAATTTGTTTTCCACCATCCGATCAAATATTTTGAATTTTTCATAAACTTCGCTTTTGTGCCGCATGAAGAACACGTGTCTATAACTTGATGCCTCATCCACGAACGTTACAAAAAATTTTGCGCCACCTATTGATGGTATTGGCATCGGTCCGCATACATCGGAATGCACAAATTCGCCTGGGCGGTACCTCGTTCTATCACTCGCGTTTTTGAATGGCCGCTTATGCGACTTTCCGATCTGACAGGCGTCGCAGAAAAAATCTTTCGCGTTTGCAAGTTTTATTCCATCAACTGTATTATGTTCCACCATCTCACGCAGCACCTTTTGATTCAAGTGACCGAGCCGCTCGTGCCACGTCTTAAGGCTCGTCAAACTGTTTGCTTCCGGAGCCGCGCGCGTACCGCTCACACGGAAGAACATTCGGTAAACGTCATTGTCTTGTTTCACTCCATTCGCGTAGATTAGACCATCCTTTACAAATGCTACACGATTGTCCTTGAACGACACCTCGTAACCGCCACTTGTAACAACGCCGACCGAGATGAGATTCTTTCTTAAACTGGGCACGAAAAACACGTTTCGAATTGTCGCTTTTTCCCATTTTCCGTTCACCAGTCTCTCGATGTGTATATTACCGAATCCGCGCACGTCGCACTCAGCGTCATCACCTAGTTTCACTTTCTCTCCGCTTATCGGCTGATAATCAGAGAGCCACTCTTTGTGGAAAGTGACATGGCGAGACGATCCACTGTCGGTCAGCCAAACATCACTTTCACCAACTTGCTGTAGCTGCCGCGCTTCCTCTTCAGATGGCATTGAATTCGTGTTACTCGTCAACACGAAAGCACAATTTCCGGATGATCCATGCGAGGAAGTTTGAGATTCCTTACCCTCATTATCGCGTTTTTTCTTTCTACATTCTCGAGCGTAATGTCCCTTTTTGCCACAATAATAGCAATCACCGTTTTTCTTTTCCTTCCTTTTGTTTTGGCTCGCTGAGGGACCTTCCTTTTGTTTTTCAGAGTTTTTCTTCTTGTTCACACTAATCGTGGCAAGAGCGCTCGCTACATCGTCCTCTTCAGAATGTTGACTCTCTTCTTTGATGAGCCTTTCTAACAAATTGTCGAGTGTCTGCTTTTCTCCATCTACGCTGTCCCACGCTGTCCTGAATGCGCCGTACTTGTGCGGGAGGCTACCCAGAATCTTCGCCATTATCGACACATCATCAATGTTTTGGCCAATGTCTTTTAGCTGTTGCGCGAGATTTTGTACCTTCGTAAAATGCTCGACAACGGAATCCCCGGAAGCCATACGATACTCATGGTACCTTTGATTTAACACGAGTTTATTTGATGCCGATCTTTGTTCGTGTATTTTCGAAAGTTTCAGCCACATCTCGTTCGCCGTTTCGCATGTAATGAGCGACCTGAGCTGCTTCGCCTCCATTGACGAAGAAATTATGAACATTGCTTTCGCGTTCTCACGTTCCCAGGTGTTCAATGCCGTCTGATCCGTGCTTGACGGTCTTGTTTGCGTACCATCGACCATCTTTAACAGGCCGTTCGCGATGAATAACCTCGTGACTTGAAATTTCCAGGTTGTGAAATCACTTCCGTCAAATTTCGGTATGTGCCGAGTCGTTATTTCATCCGACATTTTGTCCGCTTACGTTTTTAATAGACTTTGTTATTTTCGAAGACCGCACGATCGAGTGTCTAGACTGCTGCGTATCAGCCGACCACGTTTCCGCGTACCGAATCCTCGAACCACACGCACTGCTTCTAAAGACCACACAACGTTCCTGGGCCCATAACCTGTTGAATATAACTGTGATTCCCTCCGTCAGGGAGTGACAGGAATTGTGATCGTTTAGGGTCCGACGTATTAAAGGTTCACAAGCGTGCACAGCAAAGAAAAAGAAACTTTATTCCAATGGCCTCTCAAGGCGTTGGCTGGTAGCCGGTACAGAAAAGACTAACTAACACAGCAAAGGGCGCGAGAGAGGTGCGCGTCGCTACCAACGTACAAAACAAAAAACTGCGTTCTCCTCATGCATGCGTGAAGCGCGATAAGCTCCATCTTTCTTCACCCCGCTCGATTTGAATCGAAGCACGGATTAGGTTTAACAATCCTGACTGCGTTGCTTAACCTGACGATCGAACGGCACGCGGTGTTCCAATGATTCCAATGATGTTCTTACAATTTATGCTTATAAAATGTATACTTACAGTGTTCACAGTATATTATAACGTACCTAGCAAATACACGCGTTGATTCGCCTGTCTATTTTATTTAATATCTGTTAAGTTTATGTAGTTATTTGCAAAATGACTTTGATCATTCCTTCTAGTTTAATGTTTTTCGAGTAATCTGACATTTCTATCTTTGTAATACTATAATTGAATCGGAAATCTAGAAAAAAAAACTGACGTTTCCATTTAAAATAAATTTTTTATGCAAAACGCGTGCGATCTCAGTGAGAAATGACTTATTTATCGACGTCGAAAAGACGTCGAATCGACGTCGAAATCGTCAAATAGACGTCGATTCTACGTCTTTTCGACGTCGATCTATAAGTCATTTCTCATTGGGATATTAGACGTCGATTTAATATCGAATAGACGTCTAGAGAGATTGTAAATAATCGACAAAATAAAATTCCGAAATTTTATCGAAAACTCTCTTTTAATGGTCAATATATTATGAATGGATTCTAAAATATTAGAATTTACTCAAAATAGAAGACATCTAAATTGCCATTTTTCTAGACGTGCATTTAGACTAGACGTAACTTAGACTTCTCCGACGTCGGTTAGACGTCGAATCGACATCTACGTTCTCGCTGGAAAAATTCCGAAATTTTATCGAAAACTCTCTTTTCATGGTCAATATATTATGAATGAATTCTAAAACATTAGAATTTACTCAAAATAGAAGATGTCTAAATTGCCATTTTTCTAGACATGCATTTAGACTAGACGTAACTTAGACTTCTCCGACGTCGGTTAGACGTCGAATCGACGTTTACGTTCTCGCTGGGAAAGTTAAGAGTATAAAAATGTAACTAAGTTAAGTTAAAGCTATTTAATTTTTTAACTTAACTTTTAACTTTTTTTAACTAGTTACTACCCAACTCTATACATATCATATATATATATATATATATATATATATATATATATATATATAAATTTTATAAAGTACAAGCACAACCTGCTAAAAGATCTTAAAGACGTCCAAAAGACATTTAAAAGGAATAAGGACATCTTTTAGACATCTTTAAGATATCTTTTAGTAGATTGTGTTGTCTGGGTATACATCTATTGTCCCATAAGTAATTCAAAATGAATACTTTAAAAAGTTGTCAGAAATTTCAATTATGGTACATGTAACTTCCTTAATCGTTTCTAAAGTATAAGTTCAAGAAAAAAGAATATTTCGGAAATATTAGGAATTCATTGTGCTATTTGAATTGTGTTTGCTGGATTAAAACAAAATTAAACATTATTTCAATGAAATTTATATATATTTCTATTAATCTTCTTATCGGGTTTCTTTAAGGTAGTCCTGTAAAAGAGATAAATAGTTTAATGTAAAAAAATGTGCGATTTAAGAAAAGATAATGTACTGAAAAAATATAAATTACTATATTAAATATATTATATAATATATATGTATGTGTGTATTTTGCAAAAGAGATATACAATAGGAATATAAATAATGAGTATTTCATGGCAAGAGCAAACAGAGTTAAAAGTAGTCTTATGTTGAAATGCAATCCCTCTCCTTGTTCCAAAAGTCATCGAGCTTTTCGTAGACTTTTGTCGCATTAGAATTATAATTTAAGGCCTCGCAAACGCGACAGTAATGCTTGGATGCGCTTCCGAAGTAACCATGCTCGTTTAGTATTGTATAGTTGACACGCCATTCATGATATTTCAAATAACGCTTGTCGTCACGGTCCAGATAGCGAAGATACTCGGCAAGTGCTTTCGCGTTATGGAAATTGTCCACGTGAAGGTAAGAGCCCGGCGGTAACAATCGTTGGCAATCCTCCAACGGCGCTCCCATTATTATTGGAACCGCATAGTTGTGAAACGCGTTCCAGAATACCTTCTCCGTTATGTACTCGCGGCAGTTAGAATTCTCGAATGATAAATAAAATTTATACGAACTCAAAATGGAACAGTCTTTGGTGAAGTGACGTGGACAGACAGTACTGTTACCATTCATACAGTGGCCGATTACGTCCAAGTGATCCTGTAGTAACGACTTAAGCTTTTTTATATAGCTTACCCGTCGATTCTTGCCACTACAATGACTAATCATCACAACAAGCAATTTGATCTTGGAACTCATCACGTTAGTTTTCCAGGACGGTTTGGAAATCTGTGAATGATACTGAAAAGATTCCAACGTCTTCTTGATCGTTCTGCCATACGGGACGGGCACGTCACTATTCATTCGATAGGTCATGGTCCAATTGAATAGGCCATCGTAATCCGATGTCTTTTGGGATGAGGAAAGGAGGTACATGGGTGACTCGTCCATCAGCATAATCCAACGTTGATCAATTCGATTTCTCAATGGCATATTCGATGCGTGTGACAGAAACTGAATATGAAACACTACAGCATGCGCTCGGTGCAAGTCTTTGTCTTCATAACTTAGCATGCAATTTTGTACTGAACAATTTTCCCATGGTGAATATCTGAAACCCATAGTTTCGTATATCTTACCAAATAAATATCAACTATCAGTAATATAACATCAATGTTATAATTTCCCGCTCAACAATATAAATGTAATATAACTCGTGTGTTATGTAACAGTTACATTGTTGAGTGAGAAACTATAATATTGATGTAATATTTCTGTTAACTGGTGTTTATTGGGTAGTCCTGCAGTTTTTCGTTATGAAAATTTCGAACAATTGGCCGTAGGTATGCAAGAATGATTCAAATCACATGAAGTATCGAGACATATTTCGAGAATAATGTAGATGAAAATTTAATACATGATTTTAAAAATATAGTACACTGAGATTTTTCGTAATCCTTTAAGAAGTCAAGCATAGTTAATTTTTTCTCTTTAGAGGTATTCATCGACAAGCTTTAACCTTTAAAAAATAGGTAAAAAAGACATAACTAGTAAAAAATAGTGCAATTAGTAGAAAAACTATTTTTTAATTAATTTTGCCCATGAAATTTAAATCTTTTTGACTTCATATAGAAAGACATATAGACTATTCATTGGTAACAAAAACTATAATTTTGTGGATTAAATCTTTTTTGCATAACTCTGATCAGTTATGATTCTTTATAAATCTAAAGAAATATAATCCGTTCGATTCTTTATAAATCTAAAGAAATATAATCCGTTCGATTGATAACATTAATAGTGGAAACTAACGTTTTGTTCGAAAAACGTTTAATATGTCTGTTTGCTAAGTAGTTTCCGTATTTCCATATTAGAATCAAATAATTCTTTTTAGGATCATTTATTGGTGATGGACTTCCTTCTGGCGCCAACATCCACTTTCCGAGAAGAGACATATTTTGTATCTGATGGAAAGAAATCGTAATATTATTATAATATGAAGAAAACATAAATTCTATTAATGTAACGAAACTGTTACGGAAAATTATTTGATTAGCATGTTTTATTAGTATAAGACCAAATCATAATGCGAAAGAATGCAACATTTTACCTGTTTGTCAGTAAAGCCTCTTTTCAGAAGATGAGCTTCATATGAAGCAATATTTGTGGATTCTGTTTCTTTGAATTTAATCTTGGGAAAAGAGTGTTTGTCGGTGGCAAAGAAACTTTTATACAGATGCATTTTGTATAATATTACCGTTGTAATAACATATATAAAACATATAAACCATATGAGACATTGACGTAAACGCATAGTGCTCGCTATTTATTCTGTGAATTGGGTAATTATTAATAGTATTATTATTTTCTCAGAAAATTGTAACTTGTTGAAAGAAAATGAATAAAACGTTCATAAAACGGAAAGAATTAATAAATTCTAAGGAATATTCAGAATAAAAATTTTTATGTACATTGTTTCAATAATTTCGCTAAAATATTTCGCTAAAAAATAGATAGTAAAAAGAACTTAGAAAGTAAAACAACTAAAATTATTTAAGAAGTTAATTTTTTTGCTAAAAAATAAATGAAATCAATACAATTCCTGAAAATAACTTGTCGATCGACATCGTTTCGACGTCGATTGACGAGTCATTTCTTACTGGATTAGCTATGTATTTAATTCTGTAGAAAAGTTTACAAATTAATTGAAGCATTCCAGACAACATAATATTTAAAATCGAGACATAAGATAATCTTTAAGACGCGTTAAAGACATTTATACGTAAATCGTTTGAAAGACATCTTAAAGATGATCTTTAAGACGTCTTATGTCCCGATTTTATACATTATGTTGTCTGGGATACTCAAAAATTTAATAAAAATTTTGACAGAAATTTTATAAGAATGTCAAGAAAACTAATAATATCTCCATAAATTTTATTGACATAGAAATTTTACTTTTAAGTTAATAATTATACGTCAAAATATCTAGGTGAGAAATTGAAGAAAAATTTAACATTAGGATTCAAAAACTTGACGTGCCCGAATTGCATTGCGATAAATATGAGAAAACTATTATTACTTAAAGAATTTATAAGGATATTTATATGTTTACTCTCTCTGTTTGGTGATAATAATTGACTTCGGCTTTATGATGCTATTCTATACTTAAAGACCCAGACAACATAATGTCTAAAATTGGGACATAAGACGTCTTAAAGGTCATCTTTAAGATATCTTTCAGATGATTTACGTATAAATGTCTTTAAGGCATTTTAAAGATTATTTTTAAGATGTCTTATGTCCCGATTTTAGACATTATGTTGTCTGGAGAGTTAATATATGTTAATTATAATATGTATACTTCACGGATAAGTTAGTCTAAACATAATTTATATCTAAACATAATTAGTATAAACATAATTTATTTCTATTCTGTTCTATTCTATTCCATTTCTACCTAATATCTCTCCCTCTCTCTTTTACTTCCTCATTAATCACCAGTAAAATGTTAGATAATCTTATCAAATGCCGGTTATACAAAAATCTTTTATACAACTCTATACTCGAAGAATACATAGCATTAGAATATTAGAGTATCGAATACTAACATATATAATATATGTTAATTATAACATAGAATAAATTTATAACATTAAAATTTAGAATATTAATTAATAATATATATGTACGCGTTAATTATAATATATATACACTTTATAGAGATGATAATGAGTTTAAATGAAATTTGAGCACATTAAATTTTTGAATGTCGATGTTAAATTTTTTAATTTTCTAACCTAAATATTTTGCCGCATAGTTATTAATTTAAGAGTAAAATTTGTATATCAATAAAATTTACAGAGATATATAGGGTGGTCCACTTAAATCGAACACTTTAAATATTTCACTTATTTTTGATGATACGGAAAAATGTTTTAGATGAAAGTGGAAAGGTGTCGAGGAGGACACATTTTGGTCACGTTGCTTTTTTTTTAAGTAGACCCGCTAAGATATGAGGGTCACTTTTTTAAATGGAATTATGATTTTTTTATAAATATTATTCCTCTATTTATTTTATGTATAAAAATACTAAGAAATATAATTGTCGAAAAATCAGTAGTTTACGAGATATTTTATACTTTATTTTGACAAAAAATTTAGTCAAGGAGATGTTCAAAATGATCTCCAATATATTTTCCGACTTAATATTAAGTTCGATTTAATTTCCGATTTAATATTAAGTCTGATTTAAGTAGACCACCCTGTATATCCGTCGCTTAAAAGATTTTGTGCTAAATAGACCTTATCGTTGCTACTGTGCCGCTTTAATAGTTTTTTACAGTTTTTTCTTTATTAAAAAAAGTAAGTATTTTTTCTTTAAAATAATACTTTTGTTTAAACAAATATTCCGCAAAATATCTCATATAATGTGTTTTACACACATTGCTTTAAATGAATACCCGAGCAAAAATTGAATCTAATGACTGTCTAGTAATGACATAGAAAAGTTGGGTCTTACATGGCTACTAGCTAGGAATGTAACGCTCACTTCTCCTAGTGGCTGTACCAGAAAAATTATCTAGTAGCTGGATACAAAAAAGTAATTGTAACTATAATTGGTTACTACAGTTACTAGACAGTTCTGATATCCAATTTCTATTCAGGATTTACGGATGATTTTCTATCTCGTTACTGTGTAATCTTTTTCATCTAGCTACTATCTATGTAATTAGTATAGTCACTAGATAGTCCTGACATTCAAAAGACTGAGTAGGAATATTTAGCCAGTCACGAGCTGGTGACTGACTAGAAAACTTATCTAGTCATTACTATCTAACTACTAGTCTTGAAATCTGTTCTACTAGATACATTTTTACTCGGGTATATAGCATTAATTATAACGGTTTTCACGATGTTTAAGGCACTTCCCTTATAGAAATATCATACTAAGAATCATTGATAATTACTTATTATCCAGTATTTTTAATACTGAAAATAAGTAATTATCAATGATTCTTAGTATGATATTTCTATAAGGGTTGCGATAGTGTGATCATACAAACCAGTATTATCAACTATAAATTTAGAAATCTATTATTCTAAATATATATATTTCGCCTTACTAAACAGACGAGTCTATTCCATACTAAAATAGTAATCAACAATCGATAATCTTGATAAAATTAACAGAAATCCCTACACAAGATTTGCGTTATATCTCAGCAAATACAGTTATATAAATTATATATATAACTGCAATAGAAATGATTATAACAGATAATATTGCATGAAAGTTATTGATATGTTATTGTTATGTTATTATTTCTCACTCATAGATGTAATATGTAATATATCATATTATATTATGGTTATATAGGAACATCAATTAATGTTATATAACTGCAAAATAACTAAGTAATGTCCCAGCAAACACATATATTTTTTTTGTTGAATTCCAACGATTTATTCATTAGTACGGTTCAGATAAGTGATAATGATTATTTTGTCTAAATGATAAAAAAAAAACTGGCATTTCATATTTCGTGTCATTTTACTTATTCGTGAAACTCGCGTGGTTTCGATCCTGTGTCAGGCGGTCACACCCACTTTTACATCATATCGTTCAATGCTTAACTTCAAACGATCGTACTGATGATGTCGATACGCTGTAACGATATTTTGGTAGATGATATACTCTTATATCGTTCAAAAAATGTTATGACATTTGTTGGTAAATGTTTGACACAACGTAACAACAATCACAATGCGATTAATATTGATACAATGTTGTATCAGTAATGAAATTTTAACCTACAACATGCTCGCAAAGAGAGAGAATATTCCTTCTTTCTCTCTTACAATATTTTGATAGAGTAAAGTTATGATTAGACTCTTTTTGTAAGAATTCTAATTTTACAATATCGTGATTACGATTCTTGCATATATTAAAATATCACATTTTATATATGAGAAACATCTAAAATATAATTTCACATTTGTGTATAAAAATATTGTACAACTAAAAAGTAATACAAACATTTGACTTCTTAACCAGTAAATAACATAATAACAGTTTTATAACATAGTTATATCGCAGTTATAAAGGAAATTAAATAACCTCAATATTAATAACAACATAATATAATAGCAGTTATATTATATGTTACTTCTATGTTATATCAAAGTTATATTGTTTGCTGGGATACGCCCTTATCACTTATCATAAATTTGATTTAATCTTATCTATATTACTGAATGGTGTATAATTATACACACAATGAAAAATTCGATCTATACTCACCAAATATCAAGTAACAATTATATAATTGTTAGTTATAATTTCTCACTCAACAATATAACTGTTATATAACGTTAATTAATAATAATATTAAAAATTGGCAATCAACGATGGTTTGACGTGGAAAATTGATTCACCATATTCTCCTAACATAAAAAAATATTTATTTTAACATCGGCGTTTGACTCTTGCCTTCCCTAATAGCACAGATATCCAGGGGACATCCAGAGGACATCCTGAGAACGTCCTGAGGATATTCTTCGTCAGGAGACGACCTTAGGACGTCCTCAGAAGATCTTGTGCTGGGTTTCCATACAGCACAAGATCTCCTGGGGACGTCTCAGAGATGTCCTGAGGACGTAGGAACGTCTCCAAGATGTTCTCAGGACGTACTCTGGACGTCTTCTGGACATTTGTGTTGTTAAGGTTATATGTGTATTCTTATTTTAGTTATAAAATAAATACTTAACTTCCTTCACGATAACCTTCAACCATATTTTCGTATTTGTGCACTCGTTTACAAATAAACGGTTTAAAAATTTTTTTCGACGAAGTTCCTATGCAGTATCTTGGTTAAAATGATAATTAGAAAATGATGGGAAATGCTGGCTTTCTTTTCCAATGGTAATGTTGCAACCCTTTTTTTACCCTATTTAAATACCGATCAAATATATATTTACAAAAGAGAAATATGATAACCCAGTAAACACAAAGTATCATCCATATTACAATGTCAGCTCAATTATATGGTATATTACGTAATTGTTACTTTGTTATATAACAAAGTAACAGTTACATAATATACCATATGATTGAGCTGACATGGTAATGTCGATGATACTTTGTGTTTACTGGGAATCTATAATACAATTTATTTGTGAAATTTCTTAAGTACGTCCTACGAAAAGAGATGCAAAATTATCATTGAAAAAAGCTAGCATTTTCTATCATTTTTAATCCATTATTTTAAGCAAAATAATGCGTTATAGTAAAAGCAATGACATATAAGCAGAATAACAAGATAAGCAAATGCATGTGTGCATTTAAAAGATAGAATACATTAACTTGAGCAAAAAATACCTTACTATTTTTTATATAACCACGTAAAATTTCAAGGATTTAATAAAAAAAGATCGCGAACCAATGCGCACTAAACGACGAGCTCTGTATGAGCGCAACTTCATAAAATGGTTGAGAAACGACTGCTTCTAAACAACGGTAGATATCGACTGAAGGAAAAATAAAAATGCGCGAGCGGTGCATTCGTTTTATCGCAAACGTGTCGTATACGTGTCACTAAAAAAACTTGCAAATCATAATCATTTTCGATGAGGTCGCCCTTACAAAACGACTCGCAACGTCGCGCGCATTAGTTTGCTAATTTTCTTTTAGTAGTTTTTCGAAATTTTACCTGATTGTTTAAAAAACAATAAGATATTTTATGCTCAGGTTGGTGGGTTCTATCTGCACATGCGCATTAGCTTATCAGGTTTATTTTTGATTATCAGGCTATCTATATACAGGATCTATATATAGGATCTATATATAGGATGTTTCAGAGCATCTGTCTACTTCTTCTATTTTAAAAAGGAGTGG
Source organism: Odontomachus brunneus (assembly GCF_010583005.1). Lineage (NCBI taxonomy): Eukaryota > Metazoa > Arthropoda > Insecta > Hymenoptera > Formicidae > Odontomachus > Odontomachus brunneus. The sequence continues at coordinate 1,120,243 of NW_022639512.1, read as the reverse complement.
TGCTAGGAAGTTGAGAACGTATGTTTATCATAAGCCTATCTGAAATTTCTAATGGTAATATTTACAGTTTTGAAAAACCCCCGGAAATACCAGAAACCGAAGACAACTTAAAAATTTTAAATAGCAGTATAGATATTGTTAAATAGAGCTTTTAAAAAGAAATAACTTTTACTTGAAAAAAAATTTAATGTCCCTCGGAAATGAAAAGATAATTACAGATGTTTAAAATGTCTGCCACCTTAATGAAGATATCTTTTTATTTTTTGTCTCACGCTACTGACGATTCTTAGGACTTTTGCAGAATTTGAAGAATGGCAAACTTCTTGAATCCGCTCAAAACCATTAACATTTTAAATGCTTCTTCATTTGAAAAAGATGTGATTTTCATTAACGGAATATTAGTCGATAGACTACGCGATAGACTTGTATGTCATAAGAGACAAGCGCGTCAAGACTAATCGTCCGTGTTTAGCTTGTAATCCGTATCACGAGTCTGACTTATTATGTTTTGTGTTTATTATGTTTGGCTCGAACAGCAGATTCAGGACCACCACTAGATAGATGAAACGCTTATCTTTAATAAATAAAAATGTAATAAAAATATTTGCATTTTTCTGAATCTTGTATCTAATAGATAAAAATGTAATTAAAATACTTGCGCTTTTTTCTGAATCCAACTCGTGATGTTGAATGTCTCATATAAGATCCCAGATAGCACAGAGAATTCAAAAAGAATTCAGTCGTATGTCACCAATTTTGACTTTATTTTCAGGTGCAAAAAGAATTCTTCAGAGTTCAATTCAGTGAAAAGAATTCTTTTTGTACCTAAAAATAAACTTAGAATTGGTGACATATGACTGGATTCTTTTCTTTGCTGCAAATCTGCAGCAAAAACCGTGCAAAGCTTGTAGCGATTTGACGGCACATTGGCGGCAGAAACGCGCAGACCTTGCTGCGCTGCAAGCTTTGCGCGGTTTTTGCTGCAAATTTGACATCAATTGCCCGACAGCAAGATCTATCGCCAAAACCGTAGCCTAATGTAGACACAGATGACTATGGTTTTGCTATGGGTTTTTGATCAAATTTGCTGCCAATCTGCGCGCAGTCTGCGCTCAATTTGCTTACTGGGCATATATATTTTTCTCTTTTCCTGAATTTTTCTTAAAATTTCCACTTTATTCCCTTATAGAAATATCATACTAAGAATCATTGATAATTACTTATTTTCAGTATTAAAAATACTGGATAATAAGTAATTATCAATGATTCTTAGTATGATATTTCTATAAGGGTTGTTTCACACGCTACTTAATTGAATTTAAATTGTACTTTGAAAATTTGCTTACCATTGCTGAGATTCGAATTTCTTATTTTTTCATTAATTTAATAATTTTAAATAATTTATTTTTATATATAATATTTGTAAATAGATATATTTACAAAATATTACTACAAATATTACTACAAATATTACTACAAATATTATTACAAATATTACTACAAAATATTACTACAAATATTTATTTTTCGTTTACTATAAATATTGTGTAAAATATTTAGTCTGTATTTTAATAATATTTTCAATAAAGATTTTGATACTTTTTCCTTCATGTATATAAAATATTTATATTATATTTATATAATATTTTTAAGAAATAATTCGAAATAAATATTTATCATAAATATTGTGTGCTGTCTGAGAAACGTACTACTTTCTACACACCAAAGAACCGTATTCGTACTTAAGGTTCCTACATATTCGGAACTCAGGCTGCAATTTTTCGGCAGCCGCTTGGATTGGGATGCTAAAAGTTGCAAGCAGTTGCACGATTCTGCTTGCTTAAATTAAAGAACGGCCAAGATTTACGCAGTCTGTAGCTTTATGTGCGCAACTGGATATACAGAACGATTAAATTATGCATCGGATGCATCGGGTTGTATTTGTTGCGAATAAAAGAACGCATCCAAGTTGCATTCCAATTGTCGTAATCGTCGACACAACACTACACATCCGTACTCAGTTCGAGGGCTACTAGTCGGTTGTGTAAACTAGTGTTTTCTAGTGACAATTAAAGCTAATAAGCGTAGCGGCTTGAAAAGAGACTGGTATTTTCGACGTGAAGTGGATAATATCTTTTTTATTATTTAGATTTTATTATTTATTATTAAAAAATACCAAAATATAAGCACAGTTGAAAAGTAATCCTAACTCTATCCGACATACGGATCGAGTAGAGTAGAATAGAGTTAGGGTCGGTTTATCCAACCTCTTGCTAAGCTAACTAACAGTTAAATCTTATGTCTGTTTCTATCTAATTTAAAGTAGAAACAAAGACAGACGTATGAGTTAACTGTTAGTTAGCTTAGCAAGAGGTTGGAACATTAGTACACACTTGGGTGTTTACGATAATTCGAGTTGGAGTTAGTACGAGTTAGTTTCACTAAGGTTGAAAAATATGATAGTCACAAGCATCTAGCATTTTCATGATTCATGACAATTCAATGCTGTCTGATAAATCGAGTAGAGTAGAATAGAGTTAGGGTCGGTTTATCTAACCTCTTGCTAAGCTAACTAACAGTTAAATCTTATGTCTGTTTCCATCTAATTTAAAGTAGAAACAAAGACAGACGTATGAGTTAACTGTTAGTTAGCTTAGCAAGAGGTTGGAAAAACCGTCCCTTAGAATAGTATAGCGGATAATATACAGGGTGACCCATTTTAATCTATAATTCCGAATATCTCCTAAACTACCCGTTTTACGGGAAAATAGTTGCGACAAAAAATGTTCAGGGCAGAAGGGTTCACAAACCTGTGCTAATGACCTTGACCTTGAGATGACCTTTCAAGGTTATTTGAAGGTCAAGGTCTTTTTTTTCAATGGGAACCCCTATTTTTGACCCCGGATTTAGAAAAAACAGGAAATTTTACGTTCAAAATGATATTTTGAAAATTTTTTATATGACCTTCAAAGGTCATATAAAACACAGGTTTGTGAACCCTTCTGC
>NW_022639512.1:1110730-1117227 GCF_010583005.1 Odontomachus brunneus | reverse complement strand
TCTTATGTCTGTTTCTATCTAATTTAAAGTAGAAACAAAGACAGACGTATGAGTTAACTGTTAGTTAGCTTAGCAAGAGGTTGGAACATTAGTACACACTTGGGTGTTTACGATAATTCGAGTTGGAGTTAGTACGAGTTAGTTTCACTAAGGTTGAAAAATATGATAGTCACAAGCATCTAGCATTTTCATGATTCATGACAATTCAATGCTGTCTGATAAATCGAGTAGAGTAGAATAGAGTTAGGGTCGGTTTATCCAACCTCTTGCTAAGCTAACTAACAGTTAAATCTTATGTCTGTTTCTATCTAATTTAAAGTAGAAACAAAGACAGACGTATGAGTTAACTGTTAGTTAGCTTAGCAAGAGGTTGGAACATTAGTACACACTTGGGTGTTTACGATAATTCGAGTTGGAGTTAGTACGAGTTAGTTTCACTAAGGTTGAAAAATATGATAGTCACAAGCATCTAGCATTTTCATGATTCATGACAATTCAATGCTGTCTGATAAATCGAGTAGAGTAGAATAGAGTTAGGGTCGGTTTATCCAACCTCTTGCTAAGCTAACTAACAGTTAAATCTTATGTCTGTTTCCATCTAATTTAAAGTAGAAACAAAGACAGACGTATGAGTTAACTGTTAGTTAGCTTAGCAAGAGGTTGGAAAAACCGTCCCTTAGAATAGTATAGCGGATAATATACAGGGTGACCCATTTTAATCTATAATTCCGAATATCTCCTAAACTACCCGTTTTACGGGAAAATAGTTGCGACAAAAAATGTTCAGGGCAGAAGGGTTCACAAACCTGTGCTAATGACCTTGACCTTGAGATGACCTTTCAAGGTTATTTGAAGGTCAAGGTCTTTTTTTTCAATGGGAACCCCTATTTTTGACCCCGGATTTAGAAAAAACAGGAAATTTTACGTTCAAAATGATATTTTGAAAATTTTTTATATGACCTTCAAAGGTCATATAAAACACAGGTTTGTGAACCCTTCTGCTCTGAACATTTTTTGTCGCAACTATTTTCCCGTAGAACGGGTAGTTTAGGAGATATTCGGAATTATAGATTAAAATGGGTCACCCTGTATGTATAATAATTAACAGTATCAAATAACATAGTTTTGTAAAATATATAACAATAATATTACGAAACAATGAGTTGTTATATGAGTTGTTTTAGAAAAATTAGAAGCACTAAATTAAATTATGAAAAGGTATCATGTATTTGTGAAATATCCAAAAGGAGAAAACAATTCTTCTAACCTATTATTAACCTATTATTATTGAATACTTCACAAATACATGATACCTTTTCATAATTTAATTTAGTACTTCTAATTTTTCTAAAATATAATAAATCATTGTTATATAATAAATATAATAAATATAATGTATATAATAAATATAATAAATCATTTTGTAATATTATTGTTATATATTTTACGAAACTATGTGATTTAATACTGTTAATTCTTATACATATACTGTACGCTATACTATCCTAACTCTACTCTACTCGATTTATCGGATAGCATTGAGTTGTCATAAATCATAAAAATACTAGATGCTTGTGCCTATCATATTTCGGCTCTAGTGAAACTAACTCGTACTAACTCCAACTTGAATTATCGTAAACACCCATTGTTTCAATTGAATCGTGCACAATGTTATGGCTTCTGCACACAAGACGCGGTAATGCTTGCCGCGTGGCGGAAGTCCACGCGACAGCCAATCAATATGTTGTTTTTCCGTAAGAGCTAAAAGGTTATTACAGAAAACAGCATATTAATTGGCTATCGCGCGAACTTCCGGCACGCGGCAAACATTAGGGTGCCATTACATGAAGCGCGGAAACGCGGAAGACAAAATCTTACGAGATTCGCTACGCGTTCCACGTCTGTTTTGATTGCTTTATATTACATGAGACATATTTTGAGCGGAAAAGCGGTATGGGGAATTATAAAATATTAATTTTTAACGGTATTTATTAATTAAAATGCTTGTATTCAACAGATAAGCTGAAAAGATAAACATATTAGTAAAAATTGCAGTAAATTAAGTTAATACAATTTTAAAAAATGAATATAGAAGTTTATTTATCACCAAACCGTTACGCTTTTCCGTGCAAATTGTGCTCCATGTAATATAAGGAGAAATAAAATCGCGGAACAAATGCGGAAAAATTCATTGTCACAAGTTGTCACAAGTTATCACAAGTTGTTCAACCTAACCATTAAGACGTGTTCAAATAGGTTCGGACCTGACATTTTTTGGAATTCATATCTTGGTATCTTGGATGAAAAAACAATAGAGAAAAGTTTTGGGCATTCTGCTTTTCCGCTTTTTCAACGTACGGGAAGAAATGATTCAATTCGCGGAACGCGGAGATCTAGTAAGATTTTGTCTTCCGCGTTTCCGCGTTTCCACGCTTTATATAATGGTACCCTTACCGCGTCCTGTGTGCAGGAGCCATTACACTTTGTGCATTTCTGTGCATATGTGCATTTCTATACATATGTGTCAAGATGTGTTAAGTAATTGAAAAGCACCCTGTGTTGACTTGTGTTATTAAATGGAAAGCATCCTATATTATATACTATAGAGCATCAAGTAGAATTTCCTTAAAAAGGACATTTTGGAATGTAACCCCAGGGCTGCGTTTCAAAATTCTACTCGACAAGTACAGTAGCATTTAATTGACCAATAAGAACAAAGATAACTAGGATTTCTTTATCATGATTAGCCAATTAAATATAAGTTTTATGTCTATTCATAGTCAGGCCTTATATTTAAGGCTTCCTTAAATTCATCTTCAGATATTCTACAGCCAATAAAATGATCCATAGAGCATCTGAAGATGAACTTAAGGAGGCCTTAAATATAAGACCTGACTATGGCTGCGTTCCTAAATTCACTGTCAGTACTGAAAATCTATAGTTCATGTTACGTATACTATAGAATTTCAGTACTGGCAGTGAATTTCGGAACGCAGCCTATGAATACGGGCACTACTCACCAAGGCTGCGTTCCGAAATTCACTGCCAGTACTGAAAATCTATAGTTCATGTCACATACTAGTATATTAGTTGCGTTCGGCATTGTATTGGAGGATTCACACCGCGTCCGATGTCCGATGTGCGACGTCTGATGTCCAATAGGAGAACAGCTTTCCAATGGAGAATTAAATTCTCTATTAGAAAGCTATTCTCTTATTGGATATCGGACTTCGTACGTCGGACATCGGACGCGGTGTGAATCGGAGACGTCGGATTGCTCTTTCATCTCGAAGATGCATAGAAATGAAAAAGATACAAGATCTCATATCTCTCTCATTTCTGTGCATTTTCGAGGTTAAAGAGCAATCCGACGTTTTCGATTTACAATGTCGAACGTAACAATTATAGAATTTCAATACTAGCAGTGAATTTCGGAACGTAGCCCGAGTAGAATTTTGAAACGCAGATGTCCATTGGTTGTGGCGATCTTAGGCCTTACACACAATGGAGCACATATTAAAGTTGCATTCCGTTGCGTTTCACTCACACATTTATCTATAGTTCATGTTACATATACTGTAAAAAATGCGCACTTATACTTGAATGCATAGGAATAAATATTAAATAGTTTAATCTTAGAAAATGGAATTGTTTAAAGCAAAGGAACCGCGAATACATTAATGCATTGCAAATTAAATAATCAGAAATAAAAATGACGTAAAATATTAGATATATGAAAATAAGTTATTTGAAATATAAAACATTCTTAATATTTATTTCTTTTCAAATATTTCCATCATTAACACAACCAAAACGTGCGTTAACATGATGACAACATGCGTCGTGACAGCATGTGTCGTGACAGAGCGACGTCACTTGTGCAAACGTCGTGACAGGATGTAGGTAAAATAACTGTTACAGATAAGTACATTTTTATCATTTTTTTTATTGGTACATCTTGTCGGGCAACAAGTCTTTGTAATGGCTAATGCTCTTATTCGCAGCTGCAGCACCCAAAGATCGCGACCCCGTGAACCGATACCCGTCGAAATCGCGATATTCTATACGCAGTAAGAACGGTTCCTTGAATGTAACTTTATGCGATTCGGAACACATTTTATGCGAATTATTCAAATTGTCCGTTTTCGGTACTCTACCCACATCTTTGTGTTTATTGTTCAGCAATACACTGACGTTGTATTGCCAGCCCGATGAACGTCTTTTCATAGAGTCACATTGTACGATCGCCTGAAATGTCGTTGGTATGTGATAATAAATAAATTTGTTGTTAGAGTAGTAATGTTTCACTATTACGTCGTTGATCGATCGGCGATGGATAATTTTTTCAACCGTTTCATGTGTAGAATGTAAACTTTTCCACGACTTTGACTGGCAGTTCAATTTGTCGCATAAGAACTCTTGTAATTTACTTTGTGCTTGATCCGAACCTTGAAACTCGAGAAACGCAAACTCCTTATTAATATTCATGAATAAACACGCGATAAATTTCAAAGTGGTGTACTCGGGCTGAGCTATGATATATTTGAGTTTGTCTAATATCGATTTTATCTTTGATGCAAGTCGACCCCGGTTTTGAACCTTAACGACGTTATTGTGGCAGTTAATAGTCAGTTCTTGAATCTTTTGCATAACCAAGTACTTATCTTTTTCCGTGATAATGACTTTAGATTTCATCATGTACGGGGTGATCGATATCAATGTAACGCGTTGAAACTCACGTAGAGTCAAACATTTGGCGAAAAGCGACTGACTTGTAGACGACGAGGATGTGTCGTCAATCCACGGAAATGACGCTTGCTCGTCTATGTACAATAACGATGCGTTGTTCTTTTGCGACAGCACGATAGGCTGCTGCTGCTGCTGTAACGGCTGCTGCTGCTGCTGTAACGGTTGCTGTTGCTGCTGTAACGGCTGCTGCTGCTGCTGTGGTAGCTGCGCGAATGTTGCCGATGTCGTCGTGTACCCCTGATCCACCACACCGACAGCAGTATCCGAGACGACCTCAGTTGCAGTTGATTGTTCAATACTCGTACATGATTGTTGCGGTGGACAGTTCGATGTGGATAGTTCGGTGTTTACTACGGTGATAGTTGCGTACGGCTCCTCCTCGGTACCCACATCTGCTTCATTGTTCACCACGGAGATAGGCTCCTCCTCGATACCCACACCTGCTTCAGTGTTCACCACGGATATGGGTTCCTCCTCGATGCCCACGCATACTTCGGTAATGTTCACCATAGAGATGGGCTCCTCCTCGGTGCCCACGCATACTTCGGTAGTGCTCACTACGGATATCGGTTCATCTAACCCCACACATTTGTCAGATGTCTCAACTTCTAATGTTGCGGTCTCAGTATCCACATTCATCGTGTCCGCATTCATCGTTACGGCGGTGTCTGGGTCCACACTCGTCATTACGGCGGTTGCACGCATTGCAGTGGCACGACGAGCCACTCGTGTAGGTCGTTGTTCACCTTCATCATTTGAGAACGATGGTGCGTATTTCATCCTCTGAAACAAAAAAGGTTGGATCAATTCACCACAGTATCACAGGAGCACAGTCCGTTGCGCTAGTCGATCGTAGATGCAGAATAGTACCTTTCGTTTCGAGCGTGAATCGTGTTGTTCTTGCATCAAATGATGCAAGGTACGCGAAAGCTCATGCATTTGATCGAACTCATCCGACAGAGTGAGGCATAAATTTTCTACAGCTATTGCAACGGAACGTACAAAATTGGTCAACGCTTTTTCTTTGAAAGTGGCCATCGTAAAGAATTTTGCGAACTGGAAACAAAACTATTAAGCAGCTCTTTTTATTCGGCATAGTCAAGTTGAAGGTTGAGTGGTGGAGCCGTGGTGATTTAGCGCGTTTTTTATCGCGCGCGTGGACCGTATCGGTCGATCCGCTAAACGAGCTTATCGGTTTTTTTCATTTAATTATTATGCGTAATCTTATCCATATGCAACTGTGTCAATTTTTGTACGATAGCCGTACAATTAGATTATATGTCTGTCTTTATTATTCTTCAAATTCGACAAAGACAGACATGATTTAACTATGATTTAACTATTAGCAGAAGTGGGAACAATCAGAGTTTTCTTAGCAAGAAAAACATGTTTATCATTCTACATCCTTGATTATCATTATATTCAAAGAAAATGGTATAATCGTATTCCTGTATATATTTTTTTATGTTGCAATTATATACCCAGAGAGAAAAGTTACGTCGATTCGACGTCTATCAGACGTCTATATGAAACGTCTATCTATCATCTAGATTCAGATTTATATCAACCTAAAAACGGTCCACATTTAGATATCTAATAGATCGTCATTTCGGCGTCTTATCGATGTTAACTTTAGACGGCCGTGGAAAGACGAATAGACATCGAATCGATGTCTTACGCTTTAGATGTCTAATAGATATCGATGCGATGTTTATTTAACTGCTATTTTTCCCTGGGTAAAAGCAGTA
>NW_022639512.1:1105697-1110720 GCF_010583005.1 Odontomachus brunneus | reverse complement strand
TCGTCACTTTTAAACGGTAAGGAACAAAAACAATATATCTAGACTACAAATCCTCCATCACAGCCCTATTTTAACCTAAATAGCTTATTACATATGTGATAAAAAAAGTGACGAAAATAGTGTGGTGTTTGAGGGTTAATATGTCCATGATTAGAAAAATGTAAAATATTAATTAAACTTTTCTTTGGTTTCCGGTGTACAGCCATCTTTGCACTTTCGTTTTTACCAACTTCAGGTCACTTTTTGGATGGTTTTTCAGGACAGCACCTATAATTTTTATTTATCATATATTTTATATCTACTATTTCATTAAAACAAAAATGCTATATTATAGAATTATACTCACAGTAAACAGCTTCCATAATTTTACTATTTGATAGTGAAATTTTGGTATCTTTAGTACCTCCCCAGCTTATTGCTCTTGCCAATTTATTATTTATTAGCAGTTTTGATACCAAGTACATAGCACATTGCCAGTCATTTCCTTGACTGATTGTGCGACCCACAAAGTATTGTACCTAAATATAAAATATTTTTGTATAAAAAGAAAATTATAAATATAATAAATTTTATTTATTTTAAACGTACCACTGCAGAGAAATTCGTAGAATTATTTAAAAATTCTTCAAACGTTTCATATTCATTAACTGACTTCAGCGGAAGGGCCGGCAGGTTATTTGGTCTTAAGAGGAGACTTTCCTCTGGTGCTAAATGCGTAAGAATTTTTGTTGTGTTCATCATTACAAAATCAAGTTTACTGCTTATTTCTTGAAGCAACTCTGTCTTAACTTTGTCTACGGCAATTGTGTTATCATCTAAATAATGTAAACAAATAATAAATGTAAAATATATAATAGTAAATAAAATTTTAAATTCTTTAAATATATACATACTTGTTGATTGATTCTTACTGGAAGAAACAAATGTTCTAAATGAATTATTGTAGTTTGCATCATGAGACCTATTTTCTTTAGAATGCTCGCTACTTGATATAGGTGTAATCTCAGAGTGTTCCTTATTTAAATAAGTAGATTGACATAACTCCTGCGAGATACTTTTATAAGCGTTGTCTGCTGAAGTAATAATTACTTTACTATTTTCCTTTTGTACATTTTCTGTGTATATAGAATACAATAAGAATATCATAAGTAGAAACATGAAAGAACAGCAATGTAGAAATAATTGTGCAGTTAGTAGAAATAACTTAATTTCCAAATGTTATTGAAAATAACTATAACTTACGTATTATTGGAGTGAATAGTAAAGCAGATTCTGATTGTTGAACATTATTTCCAATCATACCAGAGGTATTTGGAAAGGACATAGGAATTATTGCTTCTGTTACTGCGTGTGCAGCGGCACCTGTTTGCTTATGTATTATTTTAGTATGTGAGTGACTTTCTGTTATATTATTTACATCAACCAAATAGTCCTTTTTTGAATCATGTGTATTAATTAAATCCTTGTATTTCATAACCATAGAAATCTCCTTGTCTTGAGGAACCTTTGGTTTTCTACTATTTTTCTTGGATAGTAATGTTGCAACTTTGGCCTGAAGATCTTCTTCTAGCGTTTCCTCATTTTCACTGTCGTCAGACAGTAGTTGATTTGATGTACAACTTTTCTTAACATTGTAATGAAGATTACATTCATCTTCGGTTGACTCTATGAAATATTTCGGATTTCTCTTTCTTTTCCTTCGATGATCTATATCACTAACTTCAGTTCCTACTGTCTGATCTTCATCATTTTGAAGATTAGCTGCCTTGCGTGCTTTGTTGTATGTATCTAAAATAAACTAACAGATTTTTCGCTATAAATAATAATTACAAATTTTTACAAAAAAAATAAAGAATGTGATATAAACAGTTACCATAGCTGTGACAAAATTTAACATCATATGTAGGCCACATTTTGTCCGGTTCAGCTAAACTTAATATTAATTTTGATCGTCTATCCGTATTTCCACGTTTAGAAAAGTTTGGCCAATATGCCTTCGTACTTTTAGCAAGTAACCAAGAAGTTGGTACAACGTCGCTTGTTGGTTCAGTATCCTCATCATTTGGAAGAAAAGTAACAACTGCATACTGAAACAAACACAATTTTCTAATAACCACAAAATAAGGTGAATGTTGATTAGTTTCTAAATAATAAAAAAAACACTAACCATTATTTAAACAATATATGTGATAATATATGAATATTCGATACATAATTACATATGTACAGTATATTACATAATAATTTAAAGTTAGTTATGATTATGTATAAGAGGAATTACAACAAATTCCTCATTTTGCACACACAAAGGTAATAAAACACATTTTGCAGCAAACTGTAAAATATCCCAAGAATGAACTTCAGGATGTAGTGAGCTCACTTTCCAGATATCCAATCGTGAGGAATCACATGGATATGTGTAATAGTCAGTCATTGTGCGAAATTTCTGACCGTTTAATATTATTCTGCCTTCAAATGTATGAATAACATTTCTTAGCACCACTATTGTACTGGATTTGGTAAGAAAACATCGATCAGCTAGATTAGTGTTTAAAAGAACTCCGCCAATTTCAATAGAAGAATACATATATCCTTGCACATTATCTCTTATATTTTTGTTTAGACCATTTAACTTTACTGTTTGATCATCTGACTGAAATATTTTTGATGTTAGATGACCTTTAGTTTCAAATTCTCTATTAGCCAATTGTTGAAGAGGTTTATAAGTAGAACGCAAACAATCCTTTATTATCATGAAAAAATTTTCGTACTTAAATGCACTAAAAGAATCAATAGCACCATTTAAACGGCATTCCTCTGGCAAATGGCACAAGCTGTGCACATTATATACTATAAAATGTTTTCCAAATATTTTAATGGAGTGTTTTATAAAATGGCGAATTATCACATTAGCAATAGATATCATATCTTGTACTAAATCGGGTCTTGCCAACATATACATTGATGATTGCAAGAGAATATAGCTTTTCCATAAACTTTTGTCTAAGTGTTTGAACACAATTAACCCATCATAAAACAGTATACGTCTGAATTCTGTGCCTTTAAATTTTGCTAAATGTTTGAATGTTCGTGGTCTTCGATTAAAACTCTTAGGAATATACGAAGCTAATTGTAAAATCTTATTATTTGTCTCCAGTACGTCAGCTTCTGATGCAATTCCACGTTTGTTCGAGCCTAATACAAAAGTAAGCCATCTCTTCCAAACACCTGCATAAAGTAAATGTAAGGCATCCAGCCTAAATTGTGAAACCATTCCAGTAGGAATTCTTTCCAACGGTGAAACGTCAGTATGATGCAGAATATTTGATCGAATACGAAATGACTCATCCGTTCTTAAGGCAGCGTCCAAATTCAAAAAGATTCGTCTACGTAGATAGTATTCTCCCTCAACTTCACATTTTTCGCATGCAAAGCGACCATTATGACCAATTGTACATTTAATTAATGATCTTGCCGGGGCATCAAGCACATAATTACGGACTCGAAATGGATAAATATGTTCAAATACTTCAACACCTTGTTCTTGTAAATTTTTAACTTCTTCCACATATTGTCCTAAAAATATTTCTCTATCATTTGGCTTTTCTTTTCCAAAATAAGCGGCTACTATAAATGGCTGAGGATCATCTTCAAAGCAACCAAGTATTGTCCAAAAACAATCATTTGTACTTTTAAATGGATCCAGTCCATCTATATTAACATCCATTATTATCTCTTGATGATATACGAAATATTGTTCTAAAAGTCTTTCATTAATATTTTGTTTAATACCTTTATAAAAGAATTCTCCATTTCCAAGAGGAATCGTAACTGTTATACGAGGAGTATGCAAAAGACTTTTATAACTCTTAGGCAGATTGGGAAACAAGACTGCGAGTATTTTTAGAAGGTTATCAACTTTAACAAAGCTTACACCTTTCATTGCCCATTTTCTTAAATTTCTTAGCAGATACATTTCTTTTTTATCATTACTCCGAAGAAACTCATTAATATTTGTAGGATTTTCCTCAAATATTTCACTACAACTTGTTAAGGCCTCATCTTCACTATGATCATCTGCAGTATCAACGCTATTGTCCATATTGTTCAAATCAATCTCATGATCATTATTATTATTATCGCCATTTGTATATGTGATGCCATATCGACCATGTATAACATCATCACTGCATCATTATCACTACTATCTGTACTTAAATGTGGAAAGTCACCAAGCGAATCACAATTATTGTTATCTGAAATTTCATGAACTTTTAAACCTAATTCAACAACTCTAATTTTATGTGTTATCTCTCGCCTAGCATGTCTTGTTCTACGTCGTTTATTCTGTAAAAGTAGTGAATTAATTCAATACAATGTTGTGATGTGATGTAGTACATTGATGCGCACAGTATTTATCAGACACAGCAGGTTGTGTGTGTGTGTGTGTATATATGCTGTGTCCAATAAATTGCAATAAATTAATTGCAATAAATAAACAATATTAGTACGAAACGTATGTTTGATATTTTACGCTTCAAAGAAGTGTAAAATATTAAACGCAAAAGTATTAATTCTTAGTATCTAATCTGCATACGTGAAACATTATATATATATACAGGGTGTTCAAAAAGTCCCGGACCGGTGAAATATCTCGAAAACTAAGCATTTTAGAAAAAAATGTTTCAGATAAAAGTTGTAGGGTTTCAAAAGATCTATTTACTGATCTTATCAGTTTGACCTTGGATGGCGTCGCCAAGGTCAGATCGAAATCACATTAACTTTTTTAAATGGAACTGCCTACTTTTTATTGCATATTCTTGTAGCTTATCTCGAGACCTTTCCAAAACACTATAAACAAATGTATTTTCGTTAAGTATTTTTCGAGTTGTGAAGCTTGAAAGTTACAATACATTACAGCTTTCAAGCTTCACAACTCGGAAAATACTCAACGAAAATAAACTTTCTTGTAGTATTTTGGAAAGGTCTCGAAATCGGCAAGGTTAGAAAAATTCAAAATGAC
>NW_022639512.1:1100264-1104505 GCF_010583005.1 Odontomachus brunneus | reverse complement strand
TTAGGGCGGATTTACAATCGGTGTAGTATAAATGTGGCGCCATGTGAAATATGAGATAATCGAGATAACAGACCGCCAATCAGGACGCAAAGTCAATCACAGACGCACACGACGAACGAATAGAAAAGAAGCTGGGACAGTATACTCGATAATACATGAAAAATATCCCATACTATATTTGCGATTCGCACCAGTCAGAGTTTTTCATTTGGGTAAGTTAAATGTTATAAATAATCTATAACTTAACTTCCTTAATGTTAAATTAATTAATTTTCCACTAAACTTTTAATTTGACTTAATGTAAAATTAAACAACTTTCCATTCTTTTACTAAACTTTTAACTAACGTATATTTTGGTTTTTTATATTTTGTTTATAGACAAATATGAAATAATTTCTCCAGTAGGTTTGTTTAATAGGTTAACTTTTGAGATATTAATAAATCTAATACTTGAAGTAAAAATTTAATAATTGTTAAGTAATTTAACAATACCTAAGTCGTTATAATACTCAAACTTGGTCAAAGACCAATTCGAAGTATCTTATTCTAAATCTTACTTCAAAAAAACAAGTTATATGGAAGTCAAAATAGTATCAAAATATAGTCATTTTGACTTTTATATGACCTTTTCTTTTAATTGGGATATGTTCCAAATATTTCTTTAGAATTGTCGAAAATTACAATTTATGATGCAATTTGTAATAATATATTATCATAAGTATTATGTATGTTGTAAAACAGCATGTCACAAATTAGTCATTTCAAACTGCTTAATGACGCTGACCATATTGTGATGTAAAATTCATCATTTTTACGTCACTTTGACGTTTTCGTGACTACTTTGTTCTACTTGGGATTTATAGTCAAATTTTATTTTTAAAATTCTCTTAATTTAATTTTTGACACTCTACGGTTAGTTTTATTGGTTGTAAACCCAATGAGAAATGATGTAAAATGTAGGGTTGGGAAGTAACTCGTTACTTGTAACGAAGTTACAGTTACATTTTTCCGGTAACTGTAACTTAATTTAGTTACTTATTTTTGTAACTTTTTTTACAGTTACTTTAATAGTTACTTGGGGAACATAAAATAAAATTAAAATTATATAGTAATCGTATATTTTAATAACTCAAATAACACAGAGAATGAAAAAAGAATTAAAAAAGAATCCAGTCGTATGTCACCACTTCTGAGTTCATTTTCAGATGCAAAAAAATTCTTCAGAATTTAGTTCAATGAAAAGAATTCTTTTTGCATCTAAAGATGAACTCAAAATTGGTGACATACGACTAAATTCTCTTAAAATTATCTGTGCTATATTGGAAATTTATCAACGTACTTATGGAGCATGTGATTAAATTCTTTTATCTCTACAAGGCTATTATATTATTATATTTTTATTATATTAAGTACAGATTATATTATATTATATTATATTATATTATATTATATTATTATATTATTATATTATTATATTATTATATATTAATTATATTATATTATATTAAGTACAGATTTAAAATTTGTTAAGTGGATTGACTAGTTAATGTGATAGATATTAATTATAAAATTAAATTCTTACATTTTAGTACAGCTTAAAATGTAAGATTTTTCTACTTACAATAATAATTTACAATTATTTCAAGAAAATAACTTTAAAATAACGACTCGTTACTTTTTTAATAACTGTAACTGTAACGAGTTACTTTTCATCAAAATTTGATTACTGATACAATATTGTATCAATATTAATCATATTGTGATTGTCGTGTCAAATATTTACCAACAAATATGTCATAATATTTTTTGAACGATATAAGAGTATATTGTAAATATTATCTATCAAGAGAGAGATATCGTTACGGCGCATCGGCATCACCAGTTTCCGGATGATCGTTGAAGTTAAGCATTGAACAACATGATTTAAAAATGGGTGACCACCTGATATGGGATCGAAACCACGCGAGTTTCACGAATAATTGAAATAATACGGAATATGAAATGTCAGTTTTTTTTTATTATTTAGACAAAATAATCATACATTATCACTTATCTGAACCATACTAATGAATAAATCGTTGGAATTCAACAAAAAAAACATATGTCTTTGTTGAACATTACTTAGTTATTTTGCAGTTATATAATATTAATTGATGTTTCTATATAACCATAATATATGATATATTACATGTTACATCTATAAGTGGGAAATAATAACATAACAGCAACATATCAGTAACTTTTATGCAATATTATATGTTATAATCATTTCTATTGCAGTTATATAACATTGATATAACTGTGTTTGCTGGATATATACTAATTCAACTTCATGCTCCAGAGGTTTCTTCAATGAGTTTGTAGTATCAATATTTTTGTTGCTGGAAAGGGATTGCAGAGGCAATTTCGCAGATTTCTCTGTTGCTCTTTTCCTTGCATCTAATACTTTTTGCACAAGTTTTGTTTTTTCTTTAACATCTGCAGGATTTAAAGGAGTTTCTTGTTTTCGTATTTTCTGAAATTTGTGGGAATTGATTTTGATATCTAATTTTTTATTTTGGTTTTCATTGCTATATGAACATGAACAAACAGCCTCATAAAAATCAGAAGAATTAGGTGGTTGCACATTTGGAGGAGCTGCAACTGGTTTGCTTGAATTTTTACAGATTTCTCATCTTCAGAATCTAATGAAGATCATTTATTCCTTTTTTTTTTCTACGCATGCCTTTACCCAATTCTTTTTCCGTTTCATAGTCAGAATCATAATATTTAGTAATCCCTCTAACATTGTTCCACGCTTTTATATAATCTTCTAAAAGATAGTAAGTAAAATTATACATATATTATTAAATCGTTAAAAAAATAAAAATCATATAGTTTCAAAAATAAAAAGTAGTAAATAAAAACAAATACACACCATAATATCTCTTAATAAATACTCGATGTTTGGGCCAAGTCTTGTCTGCATTTATTTCTTTATGAACTAAGTTTCCAACTTCAAAATTATGTGGTGGCCAATATGTTTCACCTTCCATATTTTCATCCACTCCAATCAACCATTTTGTAAGACCAATATCGTAAATAATATTGTCATCATCGGATACAAATTTTAAAACAATAAACTACAATTAAATAAATACAAAGAAAAATATTAATATTAGAAAGTCGTGTATATATTATATAACGTACAACACGCTTTGTTATATGGCTAAGAGCACTACAAGCACACGTCACCATAATGCATACAAAATAAATCAAAATATGGGCATAGAATGCAAAAGAGGAATTGAAACATAGAATTCTTTATATGGTATTAACCAACACTTTGATTGAATATCTGACAATGCTACTACAATTCGTTGATTATCCAAATTTGATACTTTAAAAATACGAATAAGAAATGAAAGGAAAGGATATATATAAAAATCTTCTTTTTTCTTAAACTTGTTCGTAATTAGGTAAATATCATTTCCCCTTTTCACAATATTTAGTAGCACCATAATATTCCCGTCAATTGTCATAAAACAATAGTTTCTTCGCTTAATGTTTAAAACAATTTTACTTATGGAAATACTTTGGAAACGACCTAGATAGCCAAACCTGCGCGAACAGATTTCGAGCAGAGCTTGCTATCAACTTTTGATGGCAAATAGATAACAAATTTGAAGCAGGATCTGTTATATCAAATCTTGCTGCCAAATTGCCGTCAGATATGCGGCAGAGCTTGTTGTCGGATAATTGCTGCAGATTTGCAGCAAAAACTGCGCAGAGCTTGTAGCGATTTGACGGCAGATTGGCGGCAGAAACCGCACAGACCTTGCTGCGCTGCAAGTTTTGTGCGGTTTTTGCTGCAAATTTGGCACCAATTGCCCAACAGCAAGATCTATCGCCAAAACCGTAGCCTAATGTAGACACAGATGGCTATGGTTTTGCTGTGAGTTTTTGATCAAATTTGCTGCCAATCTGCGCGCACGTCAAAATGACATCCAAATCTAAGTAAGTTCAGGATAAAAAAGAACCAAGGAATGATCAAAAATATCGTGAGAATATCGTCAAAATGATAGTCTAATATCACAGATCGATGACGACATTTTAGACGACTTAATGACGTTTTATGACGTCTCTAAACGTCAATAATATAATACGTTTTTAAGACAGAATACGTTTTTATACAGAAACGTCATTAAGATGTCACAAAAAAGACGTTTTAAAGACGTCGTTATTTAGTCACTTGACGTCAT
>NW_022639512.1:1100093-1100254 GCF_010583005.1 Odontomachus brunneus | reverse complement strand
AAAATGATAGTCTAATATCACAGATCGATGACGACATTTTAGACGACTTAATGACGTTTTATGACGTCTCTAAACGTCAATAATATAATACGTTTTTAAGACAGAATACGTTTTTATACAGAAACGTCATTAAGATGTCACAAAAAAGACGTTTTAAAGAC
>NW_022639512.1:1094552-1095810 GCF_010583005.1 Odontomachus brunneus | reverse complement strand
TCATAAAGAATAGCACCTGCGATTATACCAACAAGATATCCGGTAATATACATATGCCCCTTGATATAATGGTCTTCGAATTCTTTTGTTGTTATTTTAGTCATACTATATAATATAATATAAAATTTATGAAAATAGAAAGAAAAAATTCTATAATATATTAAAAAGAGATAAAATTACGCAATGATAACACAAAATTTTTTATGCCTTCATTCTCTCTCCCTCTTCTTCACTCTCATTAATTAAATAAGGTAATTTGTAACAATGAAATACTTACATGGTACACACATAAAATACTTACTATGGTGTAATTCGCAGAACGGATGATGCACCGTAAATGTAGGTTGCAACAAATGGTATAGTGCAACTTATTAATGTAAGTATTCCGAGGAAAGGATATCCAATTTTACGCGGCATGCACCAAAATGCGTATATCACAAATTGGCTGCAAACGAAAAGCTGAAAGTCAGCCGCTAAATACCAACCGTGCGGAACACACTGAAACATATCAATTAGTCAATATTAATTGATATCACTCGTATGTTATTCCGGATAATATAAGCATAATTCTATTACTAGTTCCGAAGGCGTCAAGTAATTATTAACGTATAAGAGATTTTTCCACCAATTTTTGCTACAATACGCATAGTGTTCAACCACAAGATACCAATATGGCCCAGAACCACATGGCGGAAGAATCCAAATGTAAAAACCAATTGATATGATATATAAAGGCGTCAATCTGTAAATCATTACACATGTTAGTGGATCCTCAGATAGCACAGGAATATTCTGAGACCCAGGTTTAAATTACTGAATATTTAAATGTTACTGAATACTTTGATATTTGAATATTAGAATATTTAAATTAATTATTTTATGAATTTTATGAATTATTTTATATATATATATATATATATATATATATATATATATATAAATGTATATATATATACAATATTGTAGACAGACTTTCACATATTTATAATAAAATGTTTAGAAAAGAATATTCTTAGAACATTTCCCATACAGCTCAAATGTATATCCTAATACAGCTCAAATAGATATCCTAAGAACCTTCTAAGAATATTCGAATATTCTATAATATAATATAATATAATATAAGAATATTCGAATATTCTTAGAAAGTTCTTAGGATATCTATTAAATATTTGTACTATATTACGTAAAGTTTATTTGTTGTACATATATGTACAATGCATTCGTGTAACTGAAAAGTTTTCCACATGTTCTATAA
>NW_022639512.1:1089111-1091138 GCF_010583005.1 Odontomachus brunneus | reverse complement strand
CTTTATGGCTGAACTGGTTGCACTAGTTTGCACTAACACTCTTTCTTTTCTTTTTACACCGTCACAGTTATATACCTATGTATATGATAATAAGTTGTAAACAAATAATAATTTTTATAGATGATAAAATTTCTCTTTTATAACAATATACCGAAAATAGGATTTATAAATTTTATGCTACAAAATAATCAGGTTATGAAAAATAGTAATTTTTTAAGGTATACGAAATCTATGTCATATAATAATTATATTCTCTGTTTGCTGAGAGGGATTTCACAGACTTACAAAAATATTACGTCTACGTCGTTTGAATTCTTTCAGACTGAATTCTTGCAGTTAAGCATTGCAACTATTTAACGTGACAAGAATTTCTTATATATGTCTTCCCTCTATCTCCTTCTTTACTCCCTCTTCACGCAGCAAACCAATAAACATCAACCTAGTAGCAGATTAGTTTACCAGAACCTGCTGATAATCTCTAATAACAGACATAACAGACTTACATGCACGCAGAGTTTGTTGATATATAGGGTGTCCCGCGTAAGACGTAAGAAAAGAAAAATATAAGTAGAATACATAAAAGTGAACAAAAATTGTATAGGTCATTTTTCAAGCAACCATGTAAAATTTTGAGATATTAATTAAAATAGTTGGACATATCAGAGCGCGGCGACACGGCAGGCGGGACATAGGGCTCGCCGCGGCCGGCGAAAAAAATGGACGATTGTTCGCGGGTCTATTTTATAGAGGTGGACCGTTTGGCATATTGAAATGAGTAGCTCCGTGTGGGCGTTTGTGTACGTGTGCATTCTTCCATTTTCTTTCTAAATATTTAGAAGATTATTTTATAAGATAGCTCACATTAAAACCGTAACGTGTTCCTGTGATTTAAAAAAAATAGAAAGAAAGAAAGCGATCGAAACTGAAAGGATTTGCAGAGAATCTGTTTTCTATCGAAATAGTTTCTCTATCGTATCCTTTGCATGTATTCGCAAGAAGTGAGATCGTTTTCTATCGTACTCTTTAGGAGCAACGTGTTAGGAAAAACCTCCATTCTTGACATAACCACTTGACAGTAGATTATGCACGCCTTCTATCGTGATTATATATATGAAAAATGTACATATTATTACGATAGAAGGCGTGCATCATAATCTATCGTCAAGTAGTTACGTCAAGAATGTATGTTTTTCTATCGTGTTCTTATAAAAAGCGTAATACGCTTTAACTAAGTACATCCCTTATAGAAATATCATACTAAGAAATACTGAAAAATTATTAGTGATTAAATATTATCAGAGAATCTGTTTTCTATCGAAATAGTTTCTCTATCGTATCCTTTGCATGTATTCGCAAGAAGTGAAATCGTTTTCTATCGTACTCTTTAGGAGCAACGTGTTAGGAAAAACATCCATTCTTGACGTAACCACTTAACAGTAGATTATGCACGCCTTCTATCGTGATTATATATGTGAAAAATGTACATATAATTACGATAGAAGGCGTGCATCATAATCTATCGTCAAGTAGTTACGTCAAGAATGTATGTTTTTCTATCGTGTTCTTATAAAAAGCGTAATACGCTTTAGCTAAGTATATCCCTTATAGAAATATCATACTAAGAAATACTGAAAAATTATTAGTGATTAAATATTACCAGTAATTCAGTAGATTTTTGGTACTTAATTTCTGGTGAATACTGATAATAAAATCACTGTTAAATATTGATAGTAATCAAATACTGAGAATTATTATGCGAAGGTGAAAAATGAGAAAATCATAATGTTTACAAAAATATATTTATATTCCTAATTTTCTCATGTCTCATAAACTACTAGATATCGAAGGTTGTCAATACATTCCAAACTTTCATGAGTCCTCCTGAGATAATTTCGATCCCAAGCGGTATATAACCCCACTCTGGACACCTCATCCATGTTCTGACCGCATTAAACTGTTGCTTAACCTGACGATCGAGCGCGCACGCGGTGACTCTGATGACTCCAACGATGTTCTTACAATTCATG
>NW_022639512.1:1085373-1085680 GCF_010583005.1 Odontomachus brunneus | reverse complement strand
TTTTTAAACGCCACAACTTTTATCTGAAACATTTTTTTCTAAAATGCTTAGTTTTCGAGATATTTCACCGGTCCGGGACTTTTTGAACACCCTGTACAGCAATTTTCCGACAACAAACGCTGCCGCATATCTACGGCAACTCTGCGGCAATTTGGCAGCAAAATTTAATATAACAGTTCTTGCATCAAATTTGTAATCTATTTGCCATCAAAAGTTGTTAACAAGCTCTGTTCGAAATCTGTTCGCGCAGGTTTGGCTATCTGGGTTATAGTGAATACTTCGCAACTTAATTCCTAGAACACTTTGA
>NW_022639512.1:1066776-1085363 GCF_010583005.1 Odontomachus brunneus | reverse complement strand
TAAACCGATCGCACTTATACAACGCGAGATACACATTACTATAGCCATCTATTGGAAAAATAATGGATTTCTTTTTACTACACCTTATATATAACAGTATAACAGTTATAACAGTTTTAACAGTATAGTATCCAGCGAGAAATGATTCGTTGATTGACGTCAAAATGACATCAAATAGACGTTGAAATCGTCAAACCAACGTCAATTTAATATCATTTTGACTTCAATCAACGAATCATTTTTCACTAGGTATATAGATGTCACAAACATGAAGTCTTAAATAGCTCAGTGGAAAGAGCGGTTGTCTAGCAAGCGGAAGATCCGAGTTTGATCCCAGCCGAGTCTGATGTTTTTCATCTCATATGGCATTAAAAGTGGACATCTATAGATACACACAAGAGCCAGTAGCACCCCCGGCCAAAGTTTCTGATCTTTCTTTCGTGTGGATGCAATAAAATTTATTAAATCCGAAGAAATCTTTTTGAGTTGAAGTAATTCTTGGTGTTTACGTTAAATTGAATACGAGTTAGTTCCACTAGGATCGAAAAATGTAATAGGCACAACCATCTAGTATCTTCATGGTTCAAGACAACTCAGTATTAGGGCTATCGCACACAAATTGACATAACTGCATATGCATAGCATAAGATCGTATGTACCAATGAGCATCGAATATTAAGCATCGAACACCAATATGGCGACTTAATACTCGATGCTCATTGGTACATACGGTCTTATGCTATGCATATGCAGTTATGTCAATTTGTGTGCGATAGCCCTTACTTTCCAATGCTCGAGTAGAGTTAGGTATTCATAGTCGGTATTCATAGTCGGATCTTATATTTAAGACTGCTTAAGTTTATCTTCAGATGATGTACGGAATATTTCATTGGCTACGGAGTATCTAAAGATAAAATTAAGATAGTTTTAAATATAAAACTATGAAGACTATGAAGACCGGTCTTAGACCGGTATTCATAGTCCGATCTTATATTTAAGATCATCTTAAGTACTGTCTTAAGATGTCATGAACCAATCATAGAGCCATATTCGCATCTTAAGACATTACTTAAGACGGTCTTGAAATAAGATTCGACTATGAATACCGGCCTTAGTTAGAGTTAGCTAGAGGGGTGTATATCAGTTGGACACGGGGCAATTGGACACAGTCCAATCACAAGTCGCTGTTCCAAGGGACCCTACAAATGTCTCTAATCACACTGTGCTGTGATTGGCTGTGTCCAAATGCACCGTGTCCAAGTGCACCGCTCCCTAGCTAGAATAGTATAGCAGATAACGTGAGCGTCAGGTAGTTGATTTTCAAAAAATGTTAGTTATTAATAAGTTTAATTTCATATAGCATGTTTATACCGAACGTTTAATACGCGTATCAATTAGTAACTTTATATCTAATTATTTTAATTTCGGCGATGCAATATATTCAATTAATACGATACGTGTTTCTAATCAATATTGCACTACTTCAATATACATCCCAGTAAACATGCATGTCTAAAAGATGTCAAAAAGATATCTAAAAGACGTCTTATGCAACAAAATGTTGCATAAGATATCTTTTAGATATCTTTTCGACATCTTTTAGACATGCATGTTTAGTGGGATGTGTATATTGAATACTGTTTATATACATCGCCGAAATCAAAATAATTTAACATAAAATTACTAATTGGTACGCGTATTAAACGTTCGGTATAATCATATGAGATTAAACTTATTAATAACTAACATTTTTTGAAAATCAACTACCTGATGCTCACGTTATCCGCTATGCTACTCTAGCTAACTCTAACTCCCCAGTAAACATGCATGTCTAAAAGATATCGAAAAGATATCTAAAAGATATTTTATGCAACATTTTGTTGCATAAGACGTCTTTTAGATGTCTTTTCGACATCTTTTAGACATGCATGTTTACTGGGTCTACTCGAGCATTGGAAAGCAGTACTGAGTTGTCAAACCATGAAGATACTAAATGGTTATGCCTATTACATTTTTCGACCCTAGTGGAACTAACTCGTACTCGATTTAACGTAAACACCCAATATATGAATACTCTAAGAAGTTCTGAGGAACTCCAATCATGGTGCATGTAACTTCCTAAATCATTCTTATAATATTCTTCCACAAATTCCTAAGGAAGTACAATTCAGGAAAGGAGAAAACTTTAGGAATACTTAAAGAATTCATCGTGCTATCTGGGATGTCTTAAAAACATGCTGAAAAAATTCTAAAGATGTCCATTGCAAATTGCTGTTGTCTTCCCTTATAGAAATATCATACTAAGAATCATTGATAATTACTTATTTTCAGTATTAAAAATACTGGATATTAAGTAATTATCAATGATTCTTAGTATGATATTTCTATAAGGGTTGAGTATATTGTAATATTTGTTTTATTTACAAATTCACATTAATTCTTTCATTTTTCACGAGTTTAGTGAAAATTTTCATCTTTCACAAGTTCATTACAAAATTTTCACTTTTCACGAGTTCACACTAGGGGAAAAGATTCATGATCGCTATCCTGATTCTTGAGTCATTCATCTTACCTATTGTGCCACTATCACTTTGACTGAGAGACGCTTTGTATTGTATTGTATGGTATATTCATGTACGAAAACAAATGATTTATTTAAAAGAAGAGAATAAAAATGTTTTAAATGTAAAATGTATGTTTGAAAAGAGTATGTAAAAAGTATATTTAAAAAATACTTTGAAACACAATAAAGATATTTTTAATATAATTATAATATAATTTTAAAATAATTGATTTAGATTTATATAATGTAAAATAAAATGTAAAACTTGTACTTTATTTACTTTTAAAATAAGCAAATATTTATTTAAACATAGCTTTTACATAAAAATACTAATTTTCTTCTTGTAAAGAAGTCACTTCTTTTCTAGAAATTTATAATTTTACAGCTCATTTCACAAATTTATATTTATTACATATTTTCTAAAATCTAACAAATACTTTTTTAAGTTAAGAAATTATATTTAACAAAATATATTTCTTTGATTTAAAGAATTTTTTCAGTATACATTACCAATTTAAATTTCGATTTTATAGTTTTTTCATTAATTTAATTATCATAAATAATTACATTTATTTTTTATGTATACTATTTATAGAAATATTTACAAAATATTACTACAAATATTGATTTTTTGTTTACTATAAATATTGTATAAAATATTTAGCCTATATTTTAATAATACTTTGAATAAAGATTTTGATATATTTTTCTTTATATATAGAAATATTTATAAAATATTTATGTAATATTTTTAAAAAATAATTTGACCTAAATATTTATGAATCTTTATCATAAATATTGTGTACTGTCTGGGCAATGCATCGTCTCCAAAAAAATTTGAAGCAAATAAAGCAATAAATTACTAATATTGGTAGAGATGATTTCGAGTTCTCCAAAATATATTTTATATGCAAAGTAAGCTTTATTAATGACACTCTTTATATTCTTAGTTTTTCATTTATACATTAACAAACTATTAATATACAATACACATTTTCCACTAGAGATATGGGAAAAGCCACGCATCCCAACAATTTTGAAAAATAAATCAAATAAAAATATAAATAGTGCTTCTATAGATGCAAATGACATTGGTTCTGCTTGTTCACATGTAAATTTTAAATAAAATGTATGCTATATTTTTTAATAAGAAGTATATTGTTAAAAATATATACATTTACAGTAAGTTTGCAATGAATGATAAAATGGTTTTATTTTAGACTGAAGTTCATATTAGCAAGCCAAATACTAAAATAATTTTCCTTTTTCCAATAATATTTCCTTTTAATTTATATATATATTCTTTAAATGGACGTACGTTTCCGCTACATTTTTATTCATTTTTATTCATTCCACCATTGTGGAAGAACGCAGATCTAAAGAACGCAATGAAAAGAGGTCTACGAATGACCACTCTGGGTGCTTTCCAGTTGCGTACACTGTGTTACACAAAACCAGTTTATTGGTTGCATATTATCTTACAAGATATTTTAGATAATATGTGACCAATAAACTGATTTGTGTCGTGTGTGTCAAGATGTGTTAAGCAATTGGAAAGCACCCTCTGGATTCTAGGAACTCTACAACCGCGCGGGTGTATATCAGTTGGACACGGGGCAATTGGACATAGTCCAATCACAAGTCGTTGTTCCAAGGGACTCTACAAATGTCTCTAATCATACGGTGCTGTGATTGGCTGTGTCCAAATGCACCGTGTCCAAGTGCACCGCTCCTCAACCGCGCTCTACTGAGCGCTCAGTGAGCGATTGTAGTACAGAATTGGCGCAATGATATTGGCCGGTATTCATAGTCAGATCTTATATTTGAGACCATCTTAAATTTATCTTCAGATGATGAACGGATCATTTCATTGGCTACGGAGTATCTGAAGATGAACTTAAGCAATCTTAAAAATACTTAGAGACTTTTGAACGTTGCCAACGTTATCCCCTCTCTTTTTATGGATTTTGTCCGCTTACCGATAATTGGAATATAAGACGAGTTTTTAATTCATGCGATGGATTCATCGATGAATTAAAAAACTCGCCCATAGTGGGAAGGTTGATTCGTATGTACTTGACTTGGAAAACTATTCTTTTAAATCGTTTGTATTTCATATGAAGAGTTTTGAAGTGCAATTGAAAAGATTTGTGAGTCATTCTATTACTTTTAATTAATTGTTCTTTTTTGGACCATGTATTTAGCCGCAAATAATGACCGGAGGTAAATTAAACAAAGGTTCGGTATGATATCGTTTGTATTTCGTATGAAGAGTTATGAAGTATCATTAGTTGCTTTCTAACAAGAGACATAAGTCGACACAAGTATCATCCTATCTTTGTTACTCATTAAATATGAAACAAAGATAGAATGATGTTTGTGTCGGCTTGTGTCTCTTGTTGGAAAGCAACATTAAAAAGGTTTGTGAGACATCCAGATAATTTTAATTAAATATTAAAAAATCATATATATTTGGCTTAAATATCGATCTCAAACGCTGCTGTGGAAGTACCGTCAAGCACGATCGGTGTACTATCTAGTATTTCAATATTCCTGGTTCTTTTTCAGGTAATTATGTACAATAAAGCTTTTTTCGAATTTTTATATTTTTTTGCAGCTCTTTTGGTAAAAATATTTATTTTGACTCCAATATTGATAATCAATCGGGGGAGTCCGAAAAATATGCAAGTTATATATTGTTTTAACTTTTTTTTTATTTTTTTTTCACTTGTCAAATGTTGCTGCTTTCCCACAATTTAAACAAGTTACTAATCTTTTAATCACATTATGTAACTGCAATATCGAACGACTAGAGGGGGGCTGTGCCCCCCGCATCCCCACTCAAAACTAACCCAACCCAACCTATCGTCACATTAGCCGTTAGTCATTGTTTACTAAAAAATTATTAAGAAAAAAAGTTGAACACTTTAATAAACAATGACTGACGGTTAATGTGACGATAGGTTGGGTTAGATTAGTTTTGAGGGGGGGTACGGAGGGCGGAGCCCCCCGCTAGTCATTCGATATTTGCAATTACATAATGTGATTAAAAAATCAGTAACTTGTTTAAATTGTGGGAAAGCAGCAACATTTGACAAGTGAAAAAAAAATAAAAAAAAGTTAAAACAATATATAACTTGCATATTTTTCGGACTCCTCCGATTGATTATCAATGTTGGAGTAAAAATAAATATTTTTTTCCAAAAGAGCTGCAAAAAAATATAAAAATTCGAAAAAGGTCTTAGGGTGCTATTTCACGTGTCGTACGACAAGCTTTTCGGATACGTTTATTGGTTGGCGAATAGAGTATTTCTAGGTTCTCTGTTCGTCAAACAATGAACGTATCCAAAAAGCTTATCGTACGACATGTAGAATATCAGCCTTATTACACATAATTACCCGAAAATGAACCATGAGTATAGAAATACTAGATAGTACACCGATCGTGCCTGACGGTACTTCCACAACAGCGCTTGAGATCGATATTTCGGTCAAATATGATTTTTTAATATTTAATTAAAATTATCTGGATGACTTACAAACCTTTTTAATGATACTTCATAACTCTTCATACGAAATACAAATAATATCATACTGAACCTTTGTTTTATTTACCTCCGCTCATTATTTTCGGCTAAATACATGGTTCAAAAAAGAACAATTAATTACAAGTAATAGAATGACTCACAAATCTTTTCAATTGTACTTCAAAACTCTTCATACAAAATACAAACGATTTAAAAGAATAATTTTCCAACCGGAATTTTTTTCCGGTCAAGTACATACAAATGGAAGGTTGCTATATTTTTATTTAATTCGGTCCCGCCATTATCAGATGGCGTTTATGTGGCATCTTCGTGACATGTACGTCAGTTTGCCCGCCGCCGTTCTCGTCTTCGTTTTGCATAACCGTTGTGCATTTCGGGCGCCCGCACCATACGTGGATTCAACAAACACTCAATGTGGCGTTGAGTTTGGAAGGTTATGGATTGAAGTTTCGGGGTGTGGCATCGTATTCGGCGGTCCGGGAAACGTTACGGGACGCGGTGCCGGTGTGATGCCGCGCTGAAGTGCGCCGCACGCGCGCGACAATCGCCGAGACTCGGTACACACGAGATCTCCCTCGGCCGTCATTTTTTTCGTGGACGCGAATGAAGGCTGTCGACCGTCGCCCGCGAAAAGAGTGTTCACGCACGATTCCGAATCGGCGTTGACGTTGATACGCGTGGTCGATGCGTTAGAAGTCGAGACGAAAAACGAACGCGCGAATTATGATCGGGACTTTCTCAAATCGCTCCGTGCACTGACACGCACGAAAATCGCGGTGTCCGGTGCGTACGCGTTTGACGCAAGGTAGTCTGGTCGCCACGGGGACGAGGTCCATGAGATCACGTGTAACACACTCGACGTGGGATGTTGAGCGCTGTCACCCCCACTCAGCCCCACGAATACACCGAGATGTCTCGGTTAGCCGACTACTTCGTAGTGGTCGGCTACGATCACGAGAAAGAAAGTAAGTCACTGTGGAAGTGATGTCTGATATTGTCATTAAATGTCGTTAGAATGGCACTCGTTTCAGCTGCATTTTCTTGCATCTTTTGCTTTGATATTGCAATGTTTGTCTAAGTTTTACAAAAAGAAAGTAAAAGAAGTGAAACATAATTTTGAACAATAGTTTAATGATTCTTGTTCTACCAAAAGATACTAATCTCTAGCAAACTGGGTAGTAAACATTTGCATATCTCTGTAATACAATACAGGCCTGTATTAGTAAATTGCCATTTATAACTAATTTTATGTGATGTACTTAAATTGGAATTTAGAGTTAAATCTGAATATTTTAGTTAAGTTATACAATATGTGACATTATATTTGTAATTGTGATTCAACTGAAAAATTCACATCCAACTCTATTCAAATCTGAATATCTCACTCATGACAAGATTCAAATAACAATTATTAATACAGGCCTATATATATAATTATGATTCAACTGAAAAAATTATCTAAATCTAAACTCAATAAATTTGAGACCTGTTGTAATAGTTATTACTTGACTCAGATTTGAATTCAGAGTTAGATGAGTTTTTCAAATTGAATCAATTATAGATGTAAATGTCACATATATCGATTCAACTGAAAGATTTGGATCTAACTCTGAACAAAAATCTAATTATTTCACCTAAGATAAGTTTCTTATTATGACTATTAATATGAGAGTCTATATATCTCACTGGAGAAAAGTTTCAAGTAATGACTATTAATATAAGCCACTGAATATTTGACCTGAAAAGACTAATTTGTCTTTTATATAAAATAAAAAAGTGTGTAAAATACTAATACTTATTTATAATTATAGGAGGTGGTGTAAGTAGTGGGATAGTATTGCAACGATTTCCAGAAAAAGACTGGCCCGACACACCTTTCATTGAAGGAATAGAATGGGTGAGTCTATCTTCGTGAGACAAAAGAACTTGCTATGATATTTTGATTTATTACTAAAGTACCATCTTATCATAGTTTTGCCAACCCCAAGGATGGGCTTTATCAACAGAGAGACAAGAACCCCGCTTCTTTGTCTCAATACTGACGGATGTCTATGCAAACCGACATTATTGTGCCTGCATGTGCTTCAATGAAACAGTGTCGATTGTGCCAAGTAAACCCGTAGACGAGGAGGAGGATCCAGTAGATGGTGACAGTCGCCCCCTGGTCAGGGCAATACCCGCTATCGCACATCATAGCATTATGTACGCACCTAAATGTCTGGTGCTGGTTTCCAGACTCGATTACATAGAAACATTTAGAGTACGTGGATATTTGTATAATAGACATCATCATTCACATTTTGCATCACTCAATGATCGATTTAACAACTCTACTTATCATCCTTACAGAACTGTCTTGGTATTATTTACACAGTGTACGTGGAAAATTTTGGTATACCGTTAGAAACATTAGTCGGAAATATATTAGGATGTATTCAAGTACCTCCTGCGGGTGGGCCTCAGGTGCGATTCAGCATCGGAGCAGGCGATCGTCAAGCGCTTCAGCCACCGATTAGCCCTTCTCTTCCTATAACTCATACTAGTGTAAATTTATTATTTCAGCAACTAGGTAAGGAAACAGCAAACCAAATATGCAATATTCACGATGATTCTTATATCTGTTGATATCCGTTACATCATTGATATTATTTTCAGGTATTCGTAATGTGCTAGTATTATTTTGCGCAGTCATGACAGAACATAAAATACTTTTTCACTCTGCCAGTTACTCTCGACTGACCGAAGGGTGTCGCGCCCTGACGGCTTTAATGTATCCATTTCGATACTCGCACGTTTACATTCCTCTTTTGCCAGCGGCTTTAGTCGAAATACTCAGCACTCCGACTCCATTCATCATGGGCGTGCATAGTTCGTTAAAGCATGAAGTTGCAGAACTTGTAAGACAATTTCCACATGATCTTGAGGACCTGTTGCTTTCATTCAAATACTCATCGCTATCTCTTCGTCTTTTCAGATGGATGTAATAGTCGCCGATCTGGACGGAGGCTCCATAATGGTTCCCGATGGCGTTTCACTCTCTTTACTACCGGAACCGTTACTCTCGCAGACGCAAGACGCGTTGTCCCTGGTGTTGCAACCGGAATTAGCATGTGCCGATTACGCTTTTCCTCCACTCGCTACCAGAGCACCACACTCGCCAATGCTCGACAAAGAACTCAGGGCGGTGTTCATGCGAACCTTTGCTCAATTGTTACAAGGATACCGAAGTTGTCTAACGTTGATACGAATACACCCGAAACCGGTCATAACCTTCCACAAAGCAGCGTTTCTAGGCGAGAGAGGCTTAACGGATTGTGACTTTACTACGAGGGTTTTAGATTGCATGTTTTTTACGTCTTTCATTGCGGAGAGAGGTCCACCATGGCGACCTTGCGACGTGTGGGATGAATTATATAGTAACTTGAGCGATCAACTGAAGCAGGAAACGCAAGATCATAGAATAATCCTGACGCACATTCAGGAGCTGGCTCAGCAACTCTACATGAACGAGAATCCGAATCCTCAGCCGTACGTGCAAAAGATCCTGAAGCCTCCCGAGGGTGCATTCGCGAGAATTCATCAACCTCTCTTACCACGTATCAACACGGAACAAGTGCAAGCGATCATCGATGAAGGCCTCGCGAAGAATAATCTCAAGGTCAGATTGACGTCCATACGGCCAATTCATCCTCGCATCGTACCGATGGGCCCGCATATCTCGTTCGTTCACGACACCAGACATCTAGTCAGCAACTCAGCTCGCAGGCTGGAAGTATTGCGTAATTGTATCAACTGCATATTCGAGAACAAAATCTCAGATGCTCGCAAGACGTTTCCTGCTGTGCTGCGGGCGCTGAAGAGCAAAGCCGCACGTTTGGCACTCTGTATGGAGTTGTCTCAGCATGTGGTGGGCAACAAGGCCATGCTGGAGCACCAACAATTCGATCTGGTGGTGCGTCTGATGAACTGTGCGCTGCAAGACGACTCATCTATGGACGAACACGGAGTCGCTGCCGCGTTGTTGCCGCTCGCCACCGCGTTCTGCAGGAAGTTGTGCACCGGCGTTATACAGTTTGCGTACACCTGCATCCAGGAACATCCGGTGTGGCAAAATCAGCAGTTCTGGGAGGACGCGTTTTATTTGGACGTGCAGAAGGACATCAAACGTTTGTATCTACCAGGCGACAATTCGCCTCCCAGACTGATAAACGACACTATCCTGAGCCCCATCAGTCCACGCGACGGGAAAGAGTTCCCGTATCGAGATCGATACTCCATTTATCAGGCTCAAGAACCATCTGCGCTGGAGATTGCCGCGGATCAAATGCGAATCTGGCTGTCTATCGACCCCGAGAAGCAGAAGGAACTCGTCAACAGCGAGGAGAGTACCATGTATAGTCAAGCTATACACTACGCCAACAGGATGGTCTACCTGTTAGTGCCATTGGATATCGGCTCAAAGACCCATCGTCAGGATAACGTTTTCGATGAGGAACGTGCGAGTAATAGTATCACGAATAGCGTGGCGAGCGATAGCGGCGATGCCGAGTCCGGATTCGAGGAGACTGATCCCGGCGAGACCGGTAGCGCCGTCATTCGCATGGTCTCGCGATTTGTAGATCGCGTTTGCACAGAGGGTGGCGTGAGCGCCGAGCATGTAAGATGTCTTCATCAGATGGTGCCAGGTGTAGTTCACATGCACATCGAGACGCTTGAAGCGGTCCACAGAGAGAGCAAGAGATTACCGCCGATACAAAAGCCGAAGATCCTGACGCCCAATATGCTGCCGGGCGAAGAAGTGATAATGGACGGTTTGCGTGTTTATCTTCTGCCAGACGGCCGAGAGGAGGGCTCCGCGGGTCTCCCGAAGATTCCACCGCTCTTACCGGCCGAGGGAGCGATCTTCTTGACGAATTATAGGATCGTGTTCAAGGGCATACCATGCGATCCATTCGCTTGCGAGCAACTGGTCGTTCGAGCTTTCCCCGTGACGTCTTTGACCAAGGAGAAGCGCGTCGCTGTGCAGCATTTGGCGCATTTAGATCAGTGCCTGCAGGAGGGCCTCCAGCTGCGCTCCTGTACGTTCCAACTGATCAAATTGGCCTTCGACGAGGAGGTCACACCGGAGAATATCGACACCTTGAGGAAGTTGGTGCACAAAGCGCGATATCCGCCGCATATCTTCCATCACTTCGCGTTCAACGGCCACGTCCTAGTGACGCAAACGGCGCATCACAAAGGTAAGGAGAAGAACGCCACGCTAAAAGGTTTCGCGAAGAAGACGCTGTTGAAGACCGCGAGGAAGGCCGGCTTCAAACCTAAGCAGTCATCCAAAAGGCAGAAGTACGTGTTACCGAACATGAATCTCATTAGCAACAATAAATATATGACATCACCTGGTCGCATGAGTCTGCCGATGACCGACAATAACGATCTCAGTCATGACGATGATCTCAGTATAGACGACTTTGAGATACCAGGCATGATGACGCAACCACCGACTGACGCGAAGACACTGGAACGTTTGTCCGAGCGCAGCTATGTGCGAGACTGGTATCGACTCGGGCTCTACACAAACGGGCTGCACAACAACCGTCGTAACGAGCCCTTCCGGTTGTCTTCGGTGAACTGCGCCTACATGATGTGTCGGAGTTATCCCGCGCTATTGATCGTTCCTACTTCCGTGTCGGACGAGAGCATCCGACGATTCTGCAGGCTTTACCGCCATAGCAGAGTGCCCGTCGTTACTTGGAGGCATCCGCGAACAAAGGCACTGCTAATCAGAGGCGCTGGCTATCATGGAAAAGGTGTGATGGGTATGCTGAAGGCTCATCCGACTTCGAGCAGTAATCTGAAGACCACGTCGTCGGAGACCACCTCCTCTTTGGAGCAGGAGAAATACATGATGGCTCTCGTGGCAGCGACGCCGCTCTCCGTGTTGCGACAAGGTTCTGCCTGGGGCATGTCTGACAGTTCTCTGAGTATAGATTCGTTGTTGCTGGCGGCCGAAGATCGCAACGCCACTCCGGAGCAATCGCGACGCAATCCGTTCAACAAACCGCTTGGTACCCTCGGTTCGTCAGGCGGCAAAGGCCCCAAGAATTTCGGCCGATGGGGCTCCTTGAAGGACAAGAGACACAACTCGTCACAAGCCTCTTTGACTTCCGTTCATCAGCGCGGTACCGTAAGACACTCCGCAGACTCGGACAGCGGCACGGAGTGTGTGCACACTTTTCAACGCGCTGCTCTTTACATCTTGGGTGAGAAGGCACACATGAAGGGTGTCAAAGCGGAATCCACTCCCAAGACGGATTTCATTCCGGTAGAGTATTACGACGTCAGGCACACCAAGGCCGCGTTCAAGAAGCTGATGCGGGCATGCGTACCAAGCTCACCGAATGTGGAGCCTGATCAGAGCTTTTACAGACTTATCGAGAGCTCCGAGTGGCTACAGCAGCTGCAGAATTTGATGCAACTGGCGGGTGCAGTCATAGATCTGATGGATATGCAAGGCTCCTCGGTGGCTGTTTGCTTGGAAGACGGTTGGGATACCACGACCACCGTGTGCTCCGTAGCGCAAGTGTGTCTCGATCCTCACTATAGGACGATCGACGGCTTTAGGACTTTAATCGAGAAGGAGTGGCTTGGATTTGGCCACCGGTTCGGCCACAGGAGCAATCTGGCCGCGAATTCACAGACCACAAACTTCACACCTACATTCCTTCAGTTCCTGGACATAGTCCATCAGATACAGAAGCAATTCCCATTGGCGTTCGAGTTTAATGAATACTATCTGAAGTTTTTGGCTTATCACTCGGTGTCCTGTCGCTTCCGCACCTTCTTGCTGGACTGCGAATTTGACAGAGTGGAGTGCGGTATCACTGCTATCGAGGACAAAAGAGGTTCCTTGACGAGTCATCATAAGGGTGTGGACACTGGTAGTGACGACGAAACGATCTATCCTGGCGGTAGGCTGGCGGGAACCAA
This sequence comes from Odontomachus brunneus, assembly GCF_010583005.1. Classification (NCBI taxonomy): domain Eukaryota; kingdom Metazoa; phylum Arthropoda; class Insecta; order Hymenoptera; family Formicidae; genus Odontomachus; species Odontomachus brunneus. The sequence continues at coordinate 1,072,265 of NW_022639512.1, read as the reverse complement.
CACCGGTTGCAATCTCGGCCAGAGCATCTTTGACTACATTGAGAAGCAACACGCGCGATGTCCGTTGTTCTATAACTTCATGTACACGCCTAACCTGGAGTATCCCGTCTTGAGACCAGTCCGACATCTTCCCAGTCTCGATATCTGGCAGTTCTACCTAGAAGAAGAACTAGCCCATGGTCCGGCCTACGATCTGGAAGTGTTGCAGCAGGATTCCCAACAGGAAGAAGAGGCTGAGGCTGCAGACGGCGTGGTCAAGAGCAATCGTAAAATAGTTACTCAAGGGTGAGCATCATTCGCGTCTTGACGATTAAAAGGAATTGCGAGATTACTAATTATGGTTTATTTTAGATACGACGGAGTAAGCACGATGGTGCCCGATCAGTTCTCGCATCTCTTGGAAGAGATTCACAAACTGGAAACTGAACTGGGTCATTTGCCGCAGAAGTGGAAGGTGTTGTGGGACAAGCTGGAGTTGCCAAACACTGATTCACTCGCTGTAAGTCACCATATGAATGAATATTCTCATCTTTACTGATATAATTATTGTTTCTTACGATTATTATAATTAACGGTTAATATGCGTAATGCTGAACAATCAAAAACCCAAAATGTGAGAAATGGGACAACGTCCCGAGAAGACTCGAAAATTGAATATCGGAACAATGGCATGCTTTCAATATTTCGGAAAAATTGTATTTTGGTACAATGTTCCGGTATTTAGTTTTCCAGATTGTATCTTTTCAGGACGTTGTCCTGTTTTTTAAATTTCGGCACCTTTTCTCGGAATTATGCACGTCCAACTAATTAGCGTGTAATTGTTACATTCATGTATAATTGTTACATTCATTTGTAATTGTTGCATTCATAATTGATTTTTTGCCTTTAGCGGCACGCGTCATTCAGTACAGCGCTAGTACGGTATCACGGTCGACTGACTCACAAACGTTCTACCCTGGAACTATTGTTACGTGGCAAGCTCGCAGGCGGTAGCACCACCGGAAACGAAGGTTCCGTTTACGCACATCCGCACAGGTAATACGCATCTACCATCTACGCATCGCTCTTCTTTAATTTGCTCAAACTAGCTGTACGTACCTGACGAGCACGAATGTTTGCCGAAGATTCGAAAGATTGGACTCTGCGACTCCGACTCATTGCGACGCGTGTTCTGGTGTGCTATGGGGCCCTGTGAAGGCCGGATTAAGATGCATCGACTGCGGCCACGTGTGCCACGACAAGTGCGCGGATGCCGTGCCGAAGAATTGCACGAAGTACAAGGCTGTGACGGATAATCTCCAAACTCACACACTCACGAGAAGTGGCGGAGACAACGGAAGCGTGAACTCAAGTATGCGCTGCTACCGTTTTAGTATAATTGGACGAGTAAACAGTGTCCATTATCTCATTGTTACGTTGCATATCTCGCCTATAAAGCTTCCTTCTTTCTCTGCCTTGCGTAAAAATATCGATCCTTTATAATTGCAGGTGTAACGACTATACAAACTTCTTCTCAACAATACTACGAGCAATTCTCAAGCAACGTGGCGGAAAACAGAACGCACGAGGGTTATCTTTATAAACGGGGCGCCCTGTTGAAGGGCTGGAAGCAAAGATGGTTTGTACTAGATTCCATAAAGCATCAATTGAGATATTACGATGCGGTGGAGGATTCGCACTGTAAAGGATACATAGGTATGTGAAAAAGAATGAAACGTAACACGGTTGACACAAAAAAACGGTTTGAAACTAGAACAGAAATGAGCATTCATCGAAATTACGCGTTGCAGATCTGGCCGAGGTGGTATCCGTTAATCCAGCTGCGCCGATGCCTGGACCACCAAAGAAAACTGACGACAAATCATTCTTTGATGTGAGTACATATTACATTTCGACAAGAGATAGGGTCTTTGTTCTGAACTCTCTCTTATCGCTTATGATTCAAATGCAACGCTCAAAATTGTCGACTCAGCTGCATTCTTCTTTTTAATTTTGTGAATTGATTTTTATTTTTGTACAATACCGTCTCGATGTAACTTATAATGTACTGCAACATATAATACATTCATCTTCTTTACAGCTTCGTACAAGTAGACGGACGTACAATTTCTGTGCTGCCGACGCGGTCACTGCACAGGAGTGGATCGAAAAAGTTCAAGCGTGCTTACAATAGTGTGTCACAGCTTGATTATAGTACTAATTTAAAATTCTGGATGTGACTGATATAGAGAGTAAAAGATTTTAATTTTGTTACATAATATTGTATAGTCTAATTGTATGCGTCATAGACTGCATTAACATCGCTTTAAGTATTTAAAAAACGCAAACTCGTTGGACTGAAAATAGTATCATAAATTAAATGTGATACAACCATATCCTTAATATAGAATTAGTATGTGAATATAATGTACATTGTGATTACGTCATTATGTTAAATTTTTATTCAGTTGGAAGATGAGAGATCATTATATATAGCGCCTTAAGATTCTTTTTGTTTAATGTTTTTTAATGTTTAAATTATGATGGAGTATAAAGAGAGCATGGTTATTATTTTTGCATATCCATATATATAAATATACAGGTAGTCTCAGGATTATACTTCAGTTTTTGTCGGCTATAGATTTTTTGGACAATATGTAAATCGGTTTTTCCTTAACAAAGACATGAAAATTAATGTATTATAAACGATAAAAATTAAGAATATTACACACTAGTGTTTAAGGACATAAATAAATGTTATTTGCTTCTATTTCAAATAGATTTTACTTTATTGGAGTTTTAATTCAGATTTTAGTTACTACTTGATATTTTAAGGGTTGTGAGTTAAAAATAATATATAATTCAATTTTTGCTAAGGAAAGATCAATTCCAAATTTATTATAAGGAATCTCTAAATTAATAGTGTGATGAAATTGGGACACTATTAAATATTTAATAGTTGCATATAAAATGCTATTATAATTATATATATATAATATTACTATTCGATATGATGCGACCTTGTTTGTTAAAAGTGTTAAGATCTAAACAAATACGAGAAAGATAATATCTCTCTAAGATATGTTAAAAATATCTCATTAATACTCCTGCCATGCTGACAGAAAAATTAAATTGATAAGAATATGAATTTGGAGTACTTTTTACTGCGGTTAATTTTCAGAGAGAGGGAGAGACAATTGTAGCACCAATACTCTTGATGAACTATCTAGTTGCACCATGTTCTCCTTAAATCAACATATCCAAAACTGAAAGATGTCATTGTATTTTAAAGTATACTGTTAAGAATAAGTTATCACTAAAAAGACAAGAGCTTGCTTACAAAAGTATTTTAGAAATTGTATATAATGTATTTCAAATATTGACAGGATCTTGTTTTGAACAATATAAATTTAATCTGCATTTTGATGAGTGCATTTTCAAAGAACACAAGATTAAAAACTTTGAGAATCTATAGATAATAAAAAAATTAGTTAATTAAAAATGTTAGACAAGATTATCAAAAATCAGTTAACTTTTGTGATGTAGATAACAAAGATAAAAAATTAAATAAACAATTAGATTAACTTTGTAATCACAAAAATATAATATTCAAGAAATGTATTTGCATTTCTTAATTACCACTGATATATTATCCAGATAAAGAATAACACTATTTACATATATATATATATATATAATTATTCACTAAAATCTTCTTCATCGCTAAAGTATTTATTTTTCTTGTAACGTTTCTTTGATACAGTTGAACCCTCTTTTCTGTCATATCCATCCATTGTTTCCCCATATCTATTTTCCATTTCAAATCGTCTTTGCTAAAATAACAATCTGAATTAATTTAATCATAATTATTTTAATTATAATTTACCAGAACTATTTCAATTAATTTTTATAGTTTCTAATTAAAAATATAGATAGCACAATTGTACCTCGAGTGCAATCACTGCACTCAATGTTTCAGGCTCTTCCTCTGAGTCATCCTCAACATTATCATTATCAAACTTTGGTTTTTTTGCTGGCGCTTCATCACTGTCATCATCAAAGTAATTCGTGTTATATTTCTCTTGCTTTATATTTTTTTTTCGTATTCTTATTTTTTTTGGTGGTGGTTTTCTGGGACCTAATGCATTATTGCTGCAACAATATGATAAGTGTCCCTCCTGTCCACATTCGTAGCATTGTGATTTATCTGGATAGTCCCTGCGACGTATGAATTCAGTGCTGCGACCATTGTCGACTGCTATCGAACTTTTTACAATGCGACCACATATCTATCATCAGAAGAATGATTGATTATATAAATAATCTCTGTTGGCATTATTTGAAATCAATTAACAAATAAATCTTCACTTCTCTCTAAAAATGAAATTGAGAAAAGGAATTTTGTAGGTATAAAAATGAATCGATTGAGTATATTTTGATCAAAATTTTTTTTGAGGCGAGATTTTTAAACAAAATATTTATAAAAAATAAATAACAACGATCAATCCTTACTTCAGTGTTATTGACTGAATTCGCACAGCGTACTGCATCTTCTTGTTTGCAAAATAATACAAAAGCAACACCGCGACTAAGTCGCGTTATTTTGTCTTTCAACACAGTTACTCTGAAAATAAACAATATAATATTTGTACTATACTCTTAACGCCACAGAGAGAGATTACTTCACCGTTAACACTCACTTGACAATTTTTCCATAATTTTCTAACAACTGATGTATATCATTATTTGTTAAAGAAAAAGATAAATTTGATATATAAACAGTCGATTTACTTGGAATAATATGACCACTCATATTTTATCTTAAAATTGCATCGCTGTAACAACCATCATATGTTCCGGTAATTATATAGTTTAGAATCCTCACTTCCGATTTGGCTAAAAACTTAACTCGTATTGGTTGCTTTCCAACAAGATTCTGTTCTGTTCTGTTCTGTAATGGCTCCGGGGGAAAAGGTTATCCCCATATGCCATTCTCCAATCCTTATGTCTTTCCAACAAGAGACACAATCGACACAAGTATTAAGGTGCGATTTCACGCAGCGAATAAAAGCTGACGTTTCACCCTACTCCATCAATTTTCACCGAAATGGCGAATGTAGCGAATAAACGCTCAAAGTTCGACACACTCCAACTTTTAGCGAATAAAAGCTGGCGTTTACCACCACTCCATTAATTATCGCTAAAAAGACGAATAAAGCAGATAAACGCTCAAAGTTCAACACAGTTCAACTTCTAGCTAGATTTAACTGGATCAAGTGATTGTAATTAATTAAGTGAATAAAATAGGCCATATAAACTCGGTGAAAAATTTTTCATGCATAATTATGTATGAAATTTGTCCATATATAATTATGTATAATCGTATAACATTATATATCATTATACACAATTATGTATAACAATATGTATAATTACATATAAATCTATGCGTAATTATGTAAAATTATATATGAATTTATATATATAATTATACATGATTATATGTATTA
>NW_022639512.1:1066645-1066766 GCF_010583005.1 Odontomachus brunneus | reverse complement strand
CGCCCGATGATACAAACGAAGTTGGTATACAGGGTGAGTCATTTTAGTCTATGGATCCGAATATCTTCCAAATTACGGTATCTACAAAAAAATGGTTTAGATAAAAGTTGACCAGGACAGA
>NW_022639512.1:1063218-1064897 GCF_010583005.1 Odontomachus brunneus | reverse complement strand
ACAACCTTGTGACACGAGATCGAATCTCACGAATAAATGAAACGACACAAAATATAAAATGCCAGTTTTTTTTTATTATTTAGACAAAATAATACTTCATTATACTTTTCTAAATATTTTAATTAATAATAATTTTTCACTGAATTTTTCTACTCTCTTAATAAAATATTATCGAAATATTAATGAAATTATAATGAAATTTTAATGAAATTGGGTCAAAATTGTGAATGCTTTTCAAACATATTTCAGCAAAAGTTCATTATATTTTCAATGAATTATTTCCATCAGATACAAATATCTCAATTGAGATCTTACATGCGAAATTTTGCGGAAACCTCAACTGAGAATTCAATTGAGAATTTAATTGAGAATTCAATTGGGAATTCAATTGTGATCTCAATAGAAATTTTTCAGTAGGGTTATTCGCTCCATGAAAAGGATACAGGTGATAGCGAACAGCTTTTAAACGCTGCTTTGAACAACGATGGAGTGGGGTGAAACGCCAGCTTTTATTCGCTGCGTAAAATCGCACCTTTATCCTGGTTGCGTTCCGTTTCACGTATTATACGCGTATTGTCTACAATATACGTAACACAAACTATAGATAAATGCGCGCATATTCGTGAAACGGAACGCGGCCCCTATCTTCGTTACTCACTAACGCTGCGTTCGGAAACACACACTGTGTGCACACTACTAGACGATAGCCGTTGGAGTGAGCGAAATACAAGAGTGAGATAAAAAGAGAGGGAAAGTCCTCGAGTAATGTTTCCGAACGCAGCATATATGTGGAACAAAGATAGAATGATGTTTGTGTCGACTTGTGTCTCTTGGAAAGCAACCATTGTATATTTTCATGCGTAGAAACCAAATATGAAAGTTAAAATCGTCATTCTGTCCTGCAAAGCTAAATCGTTAGCTATTAATCGTTAAAGTTAACAAGTATAATAGGTTATAAAACCTGTCGCTATTTTTATACATAGGCTTGGTTTACATCGTTAAAATGCGTATTAAATTTTCCCTCTCTTTCTCTCTCTCTCTATGGTTCCAGACCTGTACTCAGTGGCCCTTTTACCACATCATGAAGGAAGATTATTAGGAAGGAATTTATAAGTTTTGATTTATTACGTATTAAATTTCCGACCGTCCGAATTGGTATACAGGCCTTTGAAAGTGGCCCTTTCACCATTAGCAAAGATAGGTATGAATGAATAATGGATCCTGCACACAGGGCTGCGTTCGAAAACACTGAAAGTCCACGACGGAAAGTGGCTGTGGTGGATGGGCTTGGTGGGGTTAGTGGAGTTGGTATCGAGAGGAGTTTTCGAACAACCATGGAAGAATGCTCAATGTGACATACTACATGTGTGTTGTGCCTACATATGTTGTACAAAATGATCGAAAGCGTATTTCGACATTAGCTATAATTGCTTCTCAGCAAAATAATAATAAATTAATAAATTTAGTAATTAATTAATTAATTAATTTAGTAATTATTAATTTATAATTTAGTTATCTGGAAAGTTAATTGATTATATATTCCTCGGTCCGAGAACTCGGATCGATTTCTAGCATCGTGGGCACCAGGCCTAAGGAAATTTATAAACTTATTTATTACTCCTTACCTTTAACATCGTATATATAGACATTTCCCTTGTCATCCTTTTGTATATTTTTTT
>NW_022639512.1:1062999-1063208 GCF_010583005.1 Odontomachus brunneus | reverse complement strand
CCTTCGCTACGCAACCCAAGGTCAAACTGATGTGATCAGTAAATACATCTTTTTAAACGCCACAACTTTTGTCTGAAACATTTTTTTGTAAAACTTATATTTTTCCTGATATTCGGGCGTCCCGGTACTTTCCGAACACCCTGTATAGTATAATATAATTATACAGGGTGTCCCGAAGTCCCATGATTACCCTTGGTGAGAACGTAGAA
>NW_022639512.1:1062583-1062989 GCF_010583005.1 Odontomachus brunneus | reverse complement strand
GGAAACGCGGAAACACGGAAAACAAAATCTTATTAGATTTCCGCATTCCGCGAATTGAATCATTTCTTCCCATACGTTGAAAAAGCGGAAAAACGAAAGGCCCAAAAACTTTTCTCTATTGTCTTTTTATCCAAAGTACCAAGATATGAATTTCAAAAAATATCAGGTCCGAACGTATTTGAACGTTAATGTAACGGCGGTTAAGTTGAACAACTTATGATAACTTGTGATAACTTGTGACAATGGATTTTTCCGTGCTTGTTCCGCGACTTTATTTCTCCTTATATTACATGGAGCACAATTTGCGAGAAAAAGCGGAACAGTTTGGTGACAAATAAACATCTGTATTCATTTTTTTAAATTGTATTAACTTAATTTTCTGTAATTTTTACTAATATGTTTATCT
>NW_022639512.1:1062123-1062573 GCF_010583005.1 Odontomachus brunneus | reverse complement strand
GGACACCCTGTATAGTATTAGTATATAATAAAAATATAAATTAAATATATAGTATTAATATAATTATATAGTATAATATAATTATATAGTATTATATTTATATAGTATTATATAGTATAATACATTTAGTTTTAGGGCCATCACACACAAAATTACATAGATGCATATGCATAGCATAAGATTGTATGGACCAATGAACATCGAATATTAAGTCGCCATATTGATAATTGATACTTAATATTCGATGCTCATTGGTCCATACGATCTTATACTATGCATATGCGCTATGTAATTTTGTGTATGATGACCTTTAAACCCGTATCAGACTACTGACTGTACAGGCCGACCCGACTGCCAACTACGACTGCCGACTCTCAATGGATCAATCACAGTGAGGCACCAAGTCAGCGCCTCACTGTGATTGGTCCATTGAGAGTCGGCAGTCGGGTC
>NW_022639512.1:1061333-1062113 GCF_010583005.1 Odontomachus brunneus | reverse complement strand
TCTGTAATTTTTACTAATATGTTTATCTTTTTAGCTTATCTATTGAATACAAGCATTTTAATTAATAAATACCGTTAAAAATTAATATTTTATAATTCCATAAAGCCATAAGGCCTTGGCAGGTTCCAAGGCAACTTCTAAAAATTACCAGTCTGAATTGTTCAGACACGTCTTATCGTACCGGCGATTAAACCGGAACTACGTATTAAATTTGATACGTACCAATGCTTTAATACGGGTGCGTTTACATCAAACGTACTAAAGGAAAAATATAATACGAATTTAATTCATGTCGTTTATCTCCTAGGCCGGTATTCATAGACCTAGTTTACATCGTGCAGTTGATACGGATGAGTCAGGGGTGTATATCAGTTGGACAAGGGCAATTGGACACAGTCCAATCATCACAAGTCGCTGTTCCAAGGGACCCTACAAATGTCTCTAAGTACACGGTGCTGTGATTGGCTGTGTCCAAATGCACCGTGTCCAAGTGCACCGCTCCCATGAGTCAGACCTGTCACATGTGGGACCGAGTACGCGTAACCAGGGTTGGGCACGTATTATACTGAGATATTATACATTGTATTATACACTGTATTATACAGGGTGTTCGGAAAGTACCGGGACGCCCGAATATCAGGAAAAATATAAGTTTTACAAAAAAATGTTTCAGACAAAAGTTGTGGCGTTTAAAAAGATGTATTTACTGATCACATCAGTTTGACCTTGGGTTGCGTAGCGAAGGTCAGGTCAAGGTCACATTAATTTTTTTAAATGGAA
>NW_022639512.1:1059680-1060671 GCF_010583005.1 Odontomachus brunneus | reverse complement strand
TTCCATTTAAAAAAATTAATGTGACCTTGACCTGACCTTCGCTACGCAACCCAAGGTCAAACTGATGTGATCAGTAAATACATCTTTTTAAACGCCACAACTTTTGTCTGAAACATTTTTTTGTAAAACTTATATTTTTCCTGATATTCGGGCGTCCCGGTACTTTCCGAACACCCTGTATAGTATAATATAATTATACAGGGTGTCCCGAAGTCCCATGATTACCCTTGGTGAGAACGTAGAACGGATTGAGGTGAGCAAGAAAGTCCTTTGCCGTTTTGCGATATTTGCAATAGTTTTTGAGAAATTAATTATTTTGTCTCAACAAATCAGCGTACAGAAAGCGGCAGCGGAAAGAAAGATACCTTCGGCCGACGTGCGACCGTGACACTCGCGAATCGTATTTCGCCGCATCCCTCCGCCCATAGCTACGAGACATAGACTCGGGACACCCTGTATAGTATTAGTATATAATAAAAATATAAATTAAATATATAGTATTAATATAATTATATAGTATAATATAATTATATAGTATTATATTTATATAGTATTATATAGTATAATACATTTAGTTTTAGGGCCATCACACACAAAATTACATAGATGCATATGCATAGCATAAGATTGTATGGACCAATGAACATCGAATATTAAGTCGCCATATTGATAATTGATACTTAATATTCGATGCTCATTGGTCCATACGATCTTATACTATGCATATGCGCTATGTAATTTTGTGTATGATGACCTTTAAACCCGTATCAGACTACTGACTGTACAGGCCGACCCGACTGCCAACTACGACTGCCGACTCTCAATGGATCAATCACAGTGAGGCACCAAGTCAGCGCCTCACTGTGATTGGTCCATTGAGAGTCGGCAGTCGGGTCGGCCTGTGCAGTCGGTAGTCTGATACGGGCTTTATACATATTATATCCTGTGGCGCTATCTCTACATCATGTGTGTAGTTAATTTTGGCTGCGTT
>NW_022639512.1:1059197-1059670 GCF_010583005.1 Odontomachus brunneus | reverse complement strand
TTCCGTGCTTGTTCCGCGACTTTATTTCTCCTTATATTACATGGAGCACAATTTGCGAGAAAAAGCGGAACAGTTTGGTGACAAATAAACATCTGTATTCATTTTTTTAAATTGTATTAACTTAATTTTCTGTAATTTTTACTAATATGTTTATCTTTTTAGCTTATCTATTGAATACAAGCATTTTAATTAATAAATACCGTTAAAAATTAATATTTTATAATTCCATAAAGCCATAAGGCCTTGGCAGGTTCCAAGGCAACTTCTAAAAATTACCAGTCTGAATTGTTCAGACACGTCTTATCGTACCGGCGATTAAACCGGAACTACGTATTAAATTTGATACGTACCAATGCTTTAATACGGGTGCGTTTACATCAAACGTACTAAAGGAAAAATATAATACGAATTTAATTCATGTCGTTTATCTCCTAGGCCGGTATTCATAGACCTAGTTTACATCGTGCAGTTGA
>NW_022639512.1:1059093-1059187 GCF_010583005.1 Odontomachus brunneus | reverse complement strand
ACATATTATATCCTGTGGCGCTATCTCTACATCATGTGTGTAGTTAATTTTGGCTGCGTTTCGGTATTCACAGCCAGTATTGAAAATCTATAGT
>NW_022639512.1:1058738-1059083 GCF_010583005.1 Odontomachus brunneus | reverse complement strand
TCTCCTAGGCCGGTATTCATAGACCTAGTTTACATCGTGCAGTTGATACGGATGAGTCAGGGGTGTATATCAGTTGGACAAGGGCAATTGGACACAGTCCAATCATCACAAGTCGCTGTTCCAAGGGACCCTACAAATGTCTCTAAGTACACGGTGCTGTGATTGGCTGTGTCCAAATGCACCGTGTCCAAGTGCACCGCTCCCATGAGTCAGACCTGTCACATGTGGGACCGAGTACGCGTAACCAGGGTTGGGCACGTATTATACTGAGATATTATACATTGTATTATACACTGTATTATACAGGGTGTTCGGAAAGTACCGGGACGCCCGAATATCAGGAAA
>NW_022639512.1:1058652-1058728 GCF_010583005.1 Odontomachus brunneus | reverse complement strand
CCGAAATTCACTGCCAGTACTGAAAATCTATAATTCATGTCACGTATACTATAGAATTTCAGTACTGGCAGTGAAT
>NW_022639512.1:1058557-1058642 GCF_010583005.1 Odontomachus brunneus | reverse complement strand
ATATTAATTGGCTGTCGCGCGGACTTCCGCCGCGCGGTAAGCATTACCGCGTCTTGTGTGCAGAAACCATAAGGATATTACACGT
>NW_022639512.1:1055435-1058547 GCF_010583005.1 Odontomachus brunneus | reverse complement strand
TAACTGCGTTTCGGTATTCACAGCCAGTATTGAAAATCTATAGTTTATGTCACGTATAGTATAGATTTTCAGTATTTGCAGTAAATATCAGAATGCAGACTTTATAGGGAATTTGCTAGCGTCATTACTATTATTCTAATGGCTCCTGCACACAGGACGCGGTAATGCTTGCCGCGCGGCGGAAATTCGCGCGACAGTCAATCAATATGCTGCTTTCCGTAATAACCTTCTAGCTCTTACGGAAAAAAACATATTAATTGGCTGTCGCGCGGACTTCCGCCGCGCGGTAAGCATTACCGCGTCTTGTGTGCAGAAACCATAAGGATATTACACGTTTTATGCGTTTTTATACGTATTATACGTATTTTACCGTATAACGTAAAAAACCCTAGAAAATGCTCGAAAAACCCAACCCTGCACACTATAGCTGCGTTCTTTTATTCGCAATAGATGTAGCTGATGTCATGTTATCCTTTGATTTTATCGAATGTTAAACAAGGATAGAATGACATCGGCTGCATCTGTTGCAAATAAAAGAACATAGCCTATGGCTGCGTTCCGAAATTCACTGCCAGTATTGAAATTCTATAATATACGTAACATAAATTATAGATTTTCAGTACTGGCAGTGCATTTCGGAACACAGCCTATATAACTTATTGCATTAGTGTAGAGGTACAGTGGAAAAGACACTTTTTATCAGTCCGCTTATTGGAAAACGCCCTGAAATCTGAATTTGTGGCTCATGAGGCAATATGTTTCTTCACTTTGACAGTTCACAGTAAGTGATAACGATGAATAGATTCGAATATGCTGATTCTCGGTTGCAGCCGAATGAGACTTTTGTGAGACGTGATATGGCTGTACGTCTCTATGATGGTGATACAAAGGTAGTTTAGAAGGTTATAATATTTTATATGAAACAATTTGTCATTCAAACATTTTGTACAACAGTTGATTTTGTACAATGACTTGAAAACTATTCTACCATGTTTTTATTTATCTTTAATTTATCATTGTAATTTCGAGTAAATCCTATAGATATAAAGATATGTTAATGTTAAAATAATGTTTAACACAGACAAACTTTGAAGGCGGGGAACTAATTCTAACTAGCCATAGAATCCTTTGGGGCAGACCTGGTGACATACCTCGAGGTAGTACTTGTTTGTCTTTGCCACTTAGATATATTATTTTCTTTGAGGAAGAAAATCTTGGACCCTTCTCTTTTGGACGCAGTAAAAAGATTGTATTACATCTTTCTGAGCCTGCTATTGGTAAGACATGGTTAACAAGTCATGGTTAAATGAATAAATTACTTAATAAAATATCAAACTAAGAATATTTACATATTTTTAGATAAAATGCCAGGTCCCACAGATAAGAATTTGTATAATTATGTCAAGCTATCCTTTAAGGCAGGCTTAGACTCAAACTTTATTCCGCTATTATCTGATACTATTATGAGACGGTTATGGGAATTTATGCCTGCTACTGAATTAATGTCCAACATGAATATCCATGATAATCAAAGGAATTCAGGACTATTACCTCAAATAAAAACACGAACTGGTATCATAGGGATTGAAAGGAGTCTACAAGAGAAACAGAAGGAAACTGACGAAAGTATATCATTGGCATTTCAAGACCTCACAAAACTTATGGATATGGCTAAAGATATGGTGGCCATCTCAAAGACAATCTCGGCTAAAATAAGGGTGATTTTCAATGATAGCTCCGTAAGGTTGACATTCATAATGCAAGATCATTACAGGCAAGACAAGGAGATATAACAGAGGATGAAACAATCAGATTTAAGGCTTATTTAATGAGCCTAGGTATCGATGATCCAGTAACAAGAGATGCATACAAGAGCAGTAACGAATACTTTAAGCAATTGGCCAAACAACTTGCACACATCTTAGAAGAACCAATAAAGGTTTGTAGCTTGAATACTCAGCAAATGCAAAAAACAATTGGAGATATTGTATCTACTTTTAGGAAGTAGGTGGTATGATGACACTTACAGATGTTTATTGCCGTGTAAATAGAGCAAGAGGCCTGGAGCTTCTGTCTCCTGAAGATTTATTACATGCCAGTAGACAGCTAACGCTTTTAGGTTTACCGATTGTACTAAGAACGTTCGACAGTGGTGTTATGGTTCTTCAAGTTCTCTCTCACGACGATAACGCTGTTGCTGACCGTATAATGGAATTAGTGAGTATTGGATACTATGTATATCACGGGATGTAACATGATTGTTTCTCATAAAATTGCAGCTGAAGCAGAAAGGATCAATGACGGCCGAAGATCTCGCGCAATCGGAAGGAATATCGGTGATATTGGCACGCGAGAGATTGCTAGTTACGGAGAAACACGGCAAAGCTTGTAGAGATGATTCAATAGAAGCGTTGAGATTTTATCCCAATCTATTTTTAGAGGAAACTCCTGTATCTAGTGAATAACTTGAAACTGCTACGAGTGATCGTCTTCTTTACCGTAATCAGCATAACTTCGGCCATGATGTAACACCAACACGTCAGGTTTTTGTACACTTATTAAATCTTTATACGTCCACAACAGCTAAATCAAATACAAACGCAATTAGAATTTTAAACTTATGTAAAATACAAATACTTATTTTTAAGCATAATTAATTTATTTTTTGTATCTCTAATAATACGTTTTTTTTCTAAACTATTTAAGATAATTGTCTTTTTTTTCTTGAATGAATTTTGGAAAGTGTAAAGGTAATAAAGTGCAAGGCATCATCCATTAATTGAAATATATTTTTTTCAATTTATTCATTTTAAACGAACTGTGTAAATAGAACCGCAACCACATGATTAACAATGATCGTGTATAATTAATAGTACATGACTTTCTCTCTCCCTCTCTCTCTCTCTCTCTCTCTCTCTCTCTCTCTCACTTTCACTCGTCTATATACACCAGAAATCAAGTATGCGTTGACATTTTTTATATAGAAAAGTTATATACGTTTCCAATCTTATGCCACAACACTTTAACATTTATTTACTAAGATTTCCTATAATTTTCGATTGTATATATATATATATATATATATATATATATATATATATATATATATATA
>NW_022639512.1:1047876-1055152 GCF_010583005.1 Odontomachus brunneus | reverse complement strand
TATATATATATATATATATATATATATATATATATATATATATATATAAAATCGAAAATCATACAAGTAAATTCCAAATTATAATATTAAAGTATATATGACGTTTGTGGTGTATGTATAAGTTTTAAAATCGTACAAATAACTCTAGTTAATAATGTTCAACATATATGATATCTGATGTATATGTATACATATACAGGATGGAAAATTATTTCCTAAAATAGTGAGCCAAGTTTTGTACGGGCATGGTCTTTGGCAAATTTGGAATCTATCTATCCTCAGCAAACGTCTAGTATATCATCTTGTTTTGCCTCAATTTTTTACATGAAATATATCTCGAAATATATAAAATTAACTTTCAAATAAGGATTCTTTTAAAATAAAGCCTATGTGAAATTAAATGAAGAATAAATTTTTCATCCATTCGCACACTTGTGAGATAGACCGCGAAAGATCAGATTAACCAATTTGTTTTAATGAAAATTTGGTCTTAATCTAAAATCCTTTTAATTACTAGTAACTATATTACTGCTATATTACTATTACATTTAATTATTAATAACTTAATAATGTAACATTTTTATGCAGGGGAAAATGGTCTCCAAATCGATCAAAGGAAATGCCACCAAATTCTTCACTATTTTAGATACACCCAGTATCAGACAGACATTGTACAACATATGTGTATCGGCTGCACAATTAACGCGTCCGTCATTCATCGATAAATTATGTTATTTTCCACAAGTTCATGTGTTAAAGTTATTCGTACAATTAATATAATATGGTACAAGATATCGTATATGTAACGATACGTATTATATATTTCACGAACACGAACTTGAACGTACCCGATCACTTAATAGCTGTATTTTACAGACATGAATTAATACATCAAAAAATTCAACTATTTTTACGTTCAAATGAAAATATATTACACATCACTTGAGATAAAATAATGACGTATAATTTATCTGTAATTTACTATATATTATACACAAATTACTCGCAATACTTGTGTGCGCATTTTATTTAATTTCGACGATTTAATACCGACCTTGCTCGATCGTGTGAGTATCAATTGCGCAATATCTTATGACAATCGAATTTTCCATTAACGTTATTGTTAATGGAGGTACGCTCGAGTGCATTTCGAAATATAACAGAGAAGGCTTGGCAAGGTTCATCCTTCAAATGGTTTTACTTTACGAGTTACTCAACGAGATACGAAGATTAACGCACATACATATACAGGGTGGGGTGAATGTGCCCTTATTATATCACAGAGAGGCGTAACAAAAATATAAAATAATTTAAATTTTATAGTATTTTGTATGTGACACGTACACTCATACACAATGGCTATGTGCCGTGATTCGTACCACAAATATAATATTACAAATTATCGATACAACGACGATATACGTAATTATAGAATATATATACATATGTATGTATATATACACATATTTCATAATTAAACATATATCATCGCTCATTATATAATATATATGTGTATATCAATACTCATGGATACTCATGGACGTATAATATTGCCATCATTTATTTATTAAGCTATAGTTACTAACGTATAGCTAATATTACACAGCAATAATGTATCTCGAATTATTTAAAAAAGTAATTTTCTTAGTTAACTCTATTAAAAAGAAAATTTTTACTGATACGCATAGTGATGTTATTTGTGGTACAAATCACTTTACACTATTATTGTCATTATCGCTCGGTTCTCTCTTTTTTTCATTCTTTTTCTTTCCCTTGGAGTATTTTTTAATTCAATTTTTTAATTTCTCGTCGTACTCTTTCTGTCTTTTCCTTTTCCGTTGTTCTACCTTTTGTCGTATTCTGTTTATTCTGCAACTAGCCCTCTGACTTTCTTGTCCTTTCATTCTTTCGCCTGTCGTTCTCTCTCCCTTTTACTCTCTTTTATCACTACAGCTAGCCTCTGACAAAACTAAATCTTGAAAAACAAGACGCAAACTATTAAACAGCTCTCATATTCCTTTTCCCCTGAACTTGTTTTGCGCATGTAATAATATATATTGGGTTTAGCTTTAGTATAATGAAGGGAATTCCGGAAAACGGCGCGCATTAATAGCAGTGACTTGAGCACTCTCGTGTTATTTGCACGATAACTTTATATTACAATCAGCAGAAAAGCAGGCTATCGCGTTCCTTATTCATGTAGAGGATTTTGCAAATATCTCGAACTTATTTTACGTACCGTTACTTCCACGACCGTTTCCCGCGATACCCTGTACACGTCGCTCACGTACACAGATCGGCACGATAGCTCTAATATCTAACAGTATAATAGTGATTAGAATGTTTGACATCGCAACTGTCGATTATTTGACGAAGCGACAGAGATACGTTAAATATTACTTTTCCTTTTGTCATTTTTTGGATATAATAATTGAAATATCATTGTCGTCTCCTTAAACAGTCAACAATAATGATGCATACATATGTTGACGTGTTGCGAGTGATTTAAAAATCCTAATTACTATTTTGCTATTAGAGATGTTGAAGTTATTGTGACGGTTTATGTGTACGTCAAACGCAGAGACACGTACTAGTATGTGCCTATGCGGCATAGACGCAAATCGCACGTAGGTATTAAGAATAAAAGTTTAGTTTTGTGCTGATATACAACAGTGTTAAATGTTAATTTATCTTGCTTTGTATGTATATATTATGCGTATAAATTACGCATACGCGTAATGCGTACCACCTACCGCTTATGTATAGTGCTCCATTATTAGGTACAGCCCGTCAAATTATAATTTGTGTTATGCGCAAACCAGAGTCAATTCGAATGAATTATCTTGACTGAGTTTGAGAGGCATGCGATAAAAACGTAATTGCAAATGCAATTATAAGTTGTTGATAATGAAAAGTTCCATATTTACACTGATAAATTAGTCGATTCAAATTCCAGATCAAACCGAGTAACCGAATGTTGGCACAAAAGACCTTTTAAAAAATTGCAGGTTTATATAACCGGTCATAATTTATGCTTATTTCACAGCAACATAATTGTTCTGTTTAGTCGAGAAATCACCGTTAGATATATATTCGTCACTGTGTTTCTCCAAAATGTACGTTCTACAACTTAATTTTGTGTATCAAAGCTATTCTTTCACGGGCCACCACGTATATGTATATTCACGTATATATATGTGTGTGAGTGTGTACGCGCGCGCGCTTGTGTGTATATTACTATTTCATTAAGCATCATAAAAAAAGAAAAATAATTCTGGACTTTTGAATTTGATTTTTAATAAGAAATAGCGCTATGTAATTAATGAATACCAATTAAGAAATACATCACACACATATACATATGCACGCGCATACACACACACACACACACACACACACTCAACGCACGCGCACATACAGGACAACCCATTTTCATTCGGACAGTCGAATCATTTTTAAATAAAGTGATAAGGAAAAAATGCTTCAAATAAAAGCTGTGAGATTGTTTAAAAGAAACCTGACTTCAATTGTAACTTTTACTTGAAATATTTTTTCTTATCCGTATTTATATTATTTTATGAGTTATTCGACTTATTTATTAGAAGAAAAATGGAATATCCCGCATATGTATGTATGTATGTATATATGTATGTATGCATGTATATTAAAGTGAAGAGAGATAAGTATCATTCGCAAAATCTTATGGTTAGACTCATGAAGTTAATGAGAAAGTGAGCGATATTAGTCCCATTAGTAGTTGGCGATAGAAAAACCTGCATAAGTTTATAAGTATGAAGTGGAATATTCGGTTCCCATACATGATGTGAGATGTGAAGAGTACACAGTATAGATCGTAGAATTTTGCTCGTAATATATGTATGTATGTATGTATGTATGTATGTATGTATGTATGTATGTATGTATGTATGTATGTATGTATGTATGTATGTATGTATGTATATATATATATATATAAATGTATATATGTATATATACATATATATATATATATATATATATATATATATATATATATATATATATATATATGTACATATGCTTGTGCACGCGCATACACCTGCGTGTACAAAGACTAGAGTTGCGAATTTTTTGTATGTGTATGAAGAGGTACAAAAGTTATATAGATATAGAATAGGCGTTGAGGTCCAAAAGGCTGTGTCTAATTCGTGCGAGTCTTAACGATCGTTTTTTTTTTCTCCCTTCTTTCTTGTATCTTTTTATTTATTTATTTATTTATTTTTTTGGTAGTGATCGAGCGTCTCGGGATCGATCGACAGTGTCGGAACCGTGTATCCGGTGATCTCATACGCTGATGGCCCCGATCGCGCGCGCACCATACGACAAAGGAAACGATAGGCGTGTTAGAGGGGATTCATTCGGTGACGAAGAGTTCAGGTTCACAGAATGAATACTTATCGATATTTCTTTTGATTAGCCTGTTTCCTTCACTGAGAAGACAGTATCCGACTCGGTTCGTTCTCGGTTTTCGTCTGAGGCAAAATCGGCAAAATCGGCACATTTAAACTCTTCAACAACAACTTGCTGAAAAAGCAACAAATACGAAAGAACGTTTTATCCTTCAACAAATCCTCGGAGTGCAAATCGCGAAGGAATAGGCACGCACGTCGCTAGGTCGGGTCACATTTATACAGCAGCGACTCTTTACGAGATAATTATATGGAAACGCGTCCGAGCTTTTCCCTTACATTCTAATTCATGATACTCTCTCCTTATAAGTCTAATCTAGTTTAAACTCTAATGATAGTCAAAACTTGTGACCCTTGGTTTTCGAAAGGCGAGACACTGCCCGAAAAATCAGCGCGTAACGATTGTATTAGAGAGCTATGGCAATTACATAAGATCGTGTCTTCTATCCTTTACGAATGCAATAGAATTGCATGTCGTGTCTATCGCAAACTGTCAGTCTCAAAATAGTTCCGATACCATCGAGTGTTGTTAAGACTGCTTTAAGATCAATTCTTCGTCGCGCGTTATCATCTCACCGTTAAACGTAGAATAAATCGTAATACATTATTAGAATTAGATCCATGAAAAAATAAATTTCTTCTAATTTTTCCATGTTTTACGTACGTCGATAAATTTCAAATCGCATGATATCAGTCGAACGTGTCTAAGTATTTGCGACGAAGAATTTCTCAGTGATAAACAATTGAGTAATTATAAACGAAAATGGTAGAATTTTACTATTGATAACATACAGAGTTTCCAAATTTATGGAAACAGTCGAAAATCTCGAAAAAAAGCATTTTTTAGGAATATGTTTCAGACAAAAGTTATAGGGTTTCAAAAGATCTATTTAATGGCTGTATCAGTTTTGACCTTGGATGGCGCCGCCAAGATCAAGTCCGGGTCAACTTTGCTTTTTTAAATAGAAATATGTATTTTTTATTACGGAATTTGATTCTACATAAAAAAACAAACAACTTTTGTTTGAAAAACTTTTTTATACTAATTAACTTTTTAGTGTTGCATTTTTTTGTATTTTCTTGAAGCACTAAAAAGTTTATATAAAATTCTGAAAAAAATTCTCAGAGCTCAATGAGAAAAAAATAAACAAATTTTATCTTGCTATTTTTCGGTGAAGTTGATAAAATTCGAGTAAAAAATTATTGAAACCAATAATTTTGTAGATATTTCCGTAAATATCTTAGAAAATAGAGGTGGTGAAAAAATAATTTCAAACAAAAGTTGTTTGTTTCTTTATGTAGAATAAAATTTCGTAATAAAAACTATATGTTTCTATTTAAAAAAGCAAAGTTGACCTCGACCTGACCTTGGCAGCGCCACTCAAAGTCAAAACTGGCCATTAAATAGATCTTCTGAAACCCTTTAATTTTTGTCTGAAACATTTTCCTAAAATATGCTTTTCTTTCGAGATATTGGACTGTTTCCACAATTTTGGCCCACCCTATATAATCGTAACAAGTACATCGCAAAGTACGACGTCAATTTAAATGGGGAAGATTGAAGAAATTAGCTCGAAGTCCGAACACGAATCATCGCGTACGCATTTCTGCTCGTGCAGAGGAAAACTGGTCAGTATGATCGTGCGATAACGTCAGTGATAAACTCTGTATAAGCCTCAACATATCCACAGTGAATACAACAACGTTACACATTTCGCAGAACTTCGATAGGGTTAGAAATTACACAGTTTTGCGAAGTTCCCCTCTCACTTTCGCAAGCTCTCGTCGAGTTGTGCTTTTTACTTGTCAAAACTTCGTTATGTCAATAATTACCAACGAACGGTGACGCGAGTGCGACGAGGTCGTAATGATGTCGATGGAAGATGCATTAATCTTTAACATTCATATGACGAATCACGAACTTTCGCGGAAACTTTACAAGTACGTCTTATATTCTCGCACCCGCTCTTACTTTCACTTCCACTGTCGCTTTCATTATCACTCTTCCTCCCTTCCTCTCCCTTCTGCATTGTCTTGGGCCTGATAAACGCACACGAAGTTTCTACATCTCTATTTACTCTATACTTAAATAACGATGAAACGCACAATCAAAGATCGAAGAGAGTACATCCGATTCTCAAGGGAAAAAGTTACAGCTAAAAAAGAATATCTCTGAAAAAAGACCCAAGACAAAATTAATTGCTTCAAATACTCAATTGTTCAGGGAGAGATATGTAACATGATTGTACGGAACACATTGCTGTAAACTTTTGCATTTCAGTCGATTGCGTTAAGTATTTCCAGATAGATAAATCTACCTATCTGTTTACGAGGAAGATTTCATTGTCGCTGGACAATGGCGTGAATACGTTAGAGTCTTGAGCAAAGACCCGAATGCAAAATTCACTCGAGACTTGCCCTTTCACCAAACTCACGATTGAAACGACGGCGCGGATAATTTTTTAGAGCCTATTCGTGTGCTTGAATGATGAGATCGACGCTACTGGCATCGATGAATCGAATGATCGGGATTACTAATATTCGATACTGTGAGATTTAGCTGTGCGGTACGCGGTACGATCTCGAGTCGCTACTTTGACGCCTCCGTCACGTACGAACAGCGCGTATCGCCACATGGTGGTCCGAACGATCGTTAATATTAGATTGAATAGATAAATGTTTACGACGCGCATCTCCGCGAGGGACTGTATCTTACTTTAAGTGGATTATATAACATACGCGTATCCTTCCCGACGACAGATACACCGAAGAACACGCCGCGGGCGTGTGACACAAAATTCCATATGATCGGTTCAAAAGTGGTACTT
>NW_022639512.1:1045684-1047866 GCF_010583005.1 Odontomachus brunneus | reverse complement strand
AAAACATAATGTTTTCGAATAAAATGACAAAAGGATGTGCAACTGTCAAGCAATTACAAGCAAATGCAATTCAATCGATTTGAAAGTTAAATTAGTTTAACTGTTAACTTTACTACACTTCGTTTACGGGAACAGCTCATATGGACAAACCGACTTTTCGAGTTGACACATATTTCCGTTATAGTTCTTCACGGAAAAAAATAATTTGCTGCAGCAGCAAACTAATTTGCTACATATGGACAGTTATATATAATTCGCTGTGTTAGCTTTTTCTTTGCTGCAGGAATCTATTTTCTTGCTATGATAACAAGAAAATTTGCTTCTACAGCAAGAAAAATGGCTAACGTTGTTACAGAAAATTTGCTACAGATGGACATCTAAATATAATTTATTGCTTTAGCTACTTTTTTTGTTGCAGGAGCAGATTTTCTTGTTATCATAGCAATTGCTCCTGCAGCAAAGAAAAAGTGACTAATACAGAAAATTATGTTTAGTTGTTCATATACAGCAGATCTTTTTTTTCCATGTTGCCATTAGGAGTAAAAAGTTATCAAAACCTGTAAAGCGTGCGCCGGTACGCTGAATATTATCGCCTCATTGAAGATTGGACTTTTCTCGCCTTTTTTCACAGAAGTCTTCTTTTTGTGCATCTTCTTCCCTTGTTGAAGTAGGTATACCTTAGCAAGAAAAGACGTTAATATCTTTTTTTTTCTCTTATTTAATTGCAATGATTTCTAAATGATTTCTGAATGATTGATTTTCAAAAGATGAAAAGGAATGTCTATACGTTACCTTGACGAAGAAATCACCCGGACTAGAATTCGCGCCGCGCAAATTGCGGGCTTTGACTACTACGAGAGTGAGTCTCTCCGCCGTTGGCAAATAACTCAGAGAGAACATTAGCTCTCCTAGATGCGGAGTGGGTGAGGCAGGTCCACTGAGTGCCAGCCAAGTCGTTGCTGGCGGTCTCGCCGCGGGCCCGAGCTTCAAGCTGGCTTCGCCGATTAAGGACGCACCGCCGCCGATGTTGGACTCGTCAGAAAATACCTGGGCGATGAAAGGGATAATCACGTGAATTTTGACGGGACAGAATACGTTAATATTAGAATTAATATTAGAATTTATCTCTAAATCCTTTGCTGCAATAGATTTATATGAAACGAATGATTCAATAGGAAAGCACCTCGACAAAGAGTGTTCTGCCTGCTGGGCCACCATCGAGAGGGAATAGGAATTTCTCCTGATAACTAGGCGATGGACATCCTCTATAAATTCTTGTTTGCACGTGCGTCTGTCTATCGGGTAACAGACACACCCTACGAAAAAAAAAACAATCTTTCAATATTTTTATTTATAAAAGTAGGTTATCAATTAATGTATTGATAAAATTTGTGCACAATATGTTAAATCTGAGTATAAAAGTTGTAGTCTAATTTTTTTATGTGTATATAAAGTTAATTAGTACACGAAGAAAAATAAATTTGCTCTTTTAGCAAAGTCGTCGTTGCTCCTGCATATTCGTAATGACAGCAACAAAATTTAGTTGACGTAACTAATTTTACAAATTATTCGTTATCAGAGCAGAAGTAGTTTCGTTGCCAGAATAAAAAAAATTTGTTGAGTGTATTTGTCCTAAGAATCACGTTAATTTACTATCGATGCAAAATAATATATTCTTAGCAAATTTATTTGTTATCGGAACAAAACTGCAACTGATTATATAAATCCATCATGATTCTTACAGCAAAATAACTTGTAGATTCAGCAAATTATATCCGGCAAATAGTGATTAGTACTCTCAGCAAATCTTTTTGCTGTCCATATAATAACGAAAAGATTTTGTTAAACTAGCAGAAAATTTGCTGGGTCAGCAAATTATTTTTCTCCGTGCATAGATAGAATTTTCCATCTTTTACGTTCCATCTTTTTACACACAACGGCATACTGATGCTAGCAAGTAGAGGACACGTACCTAACGAAAGTGTCTTGAGCAGGAGAACCATCAGCAGCAACCAGATCCCTGGCTTCCAGGACACTCACGGCCAAGTCGCCTTCGCTGTCGCTTCCACGACCACCCCATCTCTCATGTTCAAGGCCGACGCAAATGTGCCCTACAATGGGTGCCTCCTCCAAGTCGTTGAGATTCACGCTAGTGTCGGAACATACGCTCTCGCAACTGATT
>NW_022639512.1:1031165-1045674 GCF_010583005.1 Odontomachus brunneus | reverse complement strand
GCCACTCAAAGTCAAAACTGGCCATTAAATAGATCTTCTGAAACCCTTTAATTTTTGTCTGAAACATTTTCCTAAAATATGCTTTTCTTTCGAGATATTGGACTGTTTCCACAATTTTGGCCCACCCTATATAATCGTAACAAGTACATCGCAAAGTACGACGTCAATTTAAATGGGGAAGATTGAAGAAATTAGCTCGAAGTCCGAACACGAATCATCGCGTACGCATTTCTGCTCGTGCAGAGGAAAACTGGTCAGTATGATCGTGCGATAACGTCAGTGATAAACTCTGTATAAGCCTCAACATATCCACAGTGAATACAACAACGTTACACATTTCGCAGAACTTCGATAGGGTTAGAAATTACACAGTTTTGCGAAGTTCCCCTCTCACTTTCGCAAGCTCTCGTCGAGTTGTGCTTTTTACTTGTCAAAACTTCGTTATGTCAATAATTACCAACGAACGGTGACGCGAGTGCGACGAGGTCGTAATGATGTCGATGGAAGATGCATTAATCTTTAACATTCATATGACGAATCACGAACTTTCGCGGAAACTTTACAAGTACGTCTTATATTCTCGCACCCGCTCTTACTTTCACTTCCACTGTCGCTTTCATTATCACTCTTCCTCCCTTCCTCTCCCTTCTGCATTGTCTTGGGCCTGATAAACGCACACGAAGTTTCTACATCTCTATTTACTCTATACTTAAATAACGATGAAACGCACAATCAAAGATCGAAGAGAGTACATCCGATTCTCAAGGGAAAAAGTTACAGCTAAAAAAGAATATCTCTGAAAAAAGACCCAAGACAAAATTAATTGCTTCAAATACTCAATTGTTCAGGGAGAGATATGTAACATGATTGTACGGAACACATTGCTGTAAACTTTTGCATTTCAGTCGATTGCGTTAAGTATTTCCAGATAGATAAATCTACCTATCTGTTTACGAGGAAGATTTCATTGTCGCTGGACAATGGCGTGAATACGTTAGAGTCTTGAGCAAAGACCCGAATGCAAAATTCACTCGAGACTTGCCCTTTCACCAAACTCACGATTGAAACGACGGCGCGGATAATTTTTTAGAGCCTATTCGTGTGCTTGAATGATGAGATCGACGCTACTGGCATCGATGAATCGAATGATCGGGATTACTAATATTCGATACTGTGAGATTTAGCTGTGCGGTACGCGGTACGATCTCGAGTCGCTACTTTGACGCCTCCGTCACGTACGAACAGCGCGTATCGCCACATGGTGGTCCGAACGATCGTTAATATTAGATTGAATAGATAAATGTTTACGACGCGCATCTCCGCGAGGGACTGTATCTTACTTTAAGTGGATTATATAACATACGCGTATCCTTCCCGACGACAGATACACCGAAGAACACGCCGCGGGCGTGTGACACAAAATTCCATATGATCGGTTCAAAAGTGGTACTTCGAGACTGCTCTCGAATGCGCAGTCGAACCGTTCGAGCAAATCTCTCGCTCGACTGATCGTTTTTCTCTGGCTCATGCCGGAGAGCGGGTTCCGCTTCTACTTCCTGAGAGGATGCCACATGGCAACCGGACGCCGCAAGGCCGCTAACATTTGTCTCCAGTGAGCTAAGGCTCTTCCCGTCGAGGTAGATCCTACGATAATGTGTCCGACAGAGTACGCCTTCACATTCGTACCTCCTTGATCGCCGTTCAATTCCGCCACTGTCAATCTCAGCTGTATAGTCTGAAAGGAGTGTGTTCCGTTACAACGATTTGTGTGAAATTTTGACGAGAGGAAAAGGGAGAAAGAGAGAGAACGTACGTTTAATAATTAAGGCTCCTGGGGAGTCGCATCATCCATCTCTTTTTAATGACGTCAGAAGCGAGAAAACGCATGCTAAAAATTCCTGCAAAATACGTCGAGATAAACAGATATATCCACAAAACGACATTTGCGATCGATTAAGTACATCTCTAAAATACTCCGTACACTTTCCTTTTGTTCTAAAAATCAATAGATAATCGGAAAATTAATATGACAAGATAATGAGGAAATTAGGTTAGAAAAGACGATTGCACGTCACATTTATTTTATAATTATCTGTTGATTGTTAGAACAAAAGGAAAGTGTACGGAGTATTTTAGAGATGTACTTAATCGATCGCAAATGTCGTTTTGTGGATATATCTGTTTATCTCGACGTATTTTGCAGGAATTTTTAGCATGCGTTTTCTCGCTTCTGACGTCATTAAAAAGAGATGGATGATGCGACTCCCCAGGAGCCTTAAAGTGAAAAAACATAATGTTTTCGAATAAAATGACAAAAGGATGTGCAACTGTCAAGCAATTACAAGCAAATGCAATTCAATCGATTTGAAAGTTAAATTAGTTTAACTGTTAACTTTACTACACTTCGTTTACGGGAACAGCTCATATGGACAAACCGACTTTTCGAGTTGACACATATTTCCGTTATAGTTCTTCACGGAAAAAAATAATTTGCTGCAGCAGCAAACTAATTTGCTACATATGGACAGTTATATATAATTCGCTGTGTTAGCTTTTTCTTTGCTGCAGGAATCTATTTTCTTGCTATGATAACAAGAAAATTTGCTTCTACAGCAAGAAAAATGGCTAACGTTGTTACAGAAAATTTGCTACAGATGGACATCTAAATATAATTTATTGCTTTAGCTACTTTTTTTGTTGCAGGAGCAGATTTTCTTGTTATCATAGCAATTGCTCCTGCAGCAAAGAAAAAGTGACTAATACAGAAAATTATGTTTAGTTGTTCATATACAGCAGATCTTTTTTTTCCATGTTGCCATTAGGAGTAAAAAGTTATCAAAACCTGTAAAGCGTGCGCCGGTACGCTGAATATTATCGCCTCATTGAAGATTGGACTTTTCTCGCCTTTTTTCACAGAAGTCTTCTTTTTGTGCATCTTCTTCCCTTGTTGAAGTAGGTATACCTTAGCAAGAAAAGACGTTAATATCTTTTTTTTTCTCTTATTTAATTGCAATGATTTCTAAATGATTTCTGAATGATTGATTTTCAAAAGATGAAAAGGAATGTCTATACGTTACCTTGACGAAGAAATCACCCGGACTAGAATTCGCGCCGCGCAAATTGCGGGCTTTGACTACTACGAGAGTGAGTCTCTCCGCCGTTGGCAAATAACTCAGAGAGAACATTAGCTCTCCTAGATGCGGAGTGGGTGAGGCAGGTCCACTGAGTGCCAGCCAAGTCGTTGCTGGCGGTCTCGCCGCGGGCCCGAGCTTCAAGCTGGCTTCGCCGATTAAGGACGCACCGCCGCCGATGTTGGACTCGTCAGAAAATACCTGGGCGATGAAAGGGATAATCACGTGAATTTTGACGGGACAGAATACGTTAATATTAGAATTAATATTAGAATTTATCTCTAAATCCTTTGCTGCAATAGATTTATATGAAACGAATGATTCAATAGGAAAGCACCTCGACAAAGAGTGTTCTGCCTGCTGGGCCACCATCGAGAGGGAATAGGAATTTCTCCTGATAACTAGGCGATGGACATCCTCTATAAATTCTTGTTTGCACGTGCGTCTGTCTATCGGGTAACAGACACACCCTACGAAAAAAAAAACAATCTTTCAATATTTTTATTTATAAAAGTAGGTTATCAATTAATGTATTGATAAAATTTGTGCACAATATGTTAAATCTGAGTATAAAAGTTGTAGTCTAATTTTTTTATGTGTATATAAAGTTAATTAGTACACGAAGAAAAATAAATTTGCTCTTTTAGCAAAGTCGTCGTTGCTCCTGCATATTCGTAATGACAGCAACAAAATTTAGTTGACGTAACTAATTTTACAAATTATTCGTTATCAGAGCAGAAGTAGTTTCGTTGCCAGAATAAAAAAAATTTGTTGAGTGTATTTGTCCTAAGAATCACGTTAATTTACTATCGATGCAAAATAATATATTCTTAGCAAATTTATTTGTTATCGGAACAAAACTGCAACTGATTATATAAATCCATCATGATTCTTACAGCAAAATAACTTGTAGATTCAGCAAATTATATCCGGCAAATAGTGATTAGTACTCTCAGCAAATCTTTTTGCTGTCCATATAATAACGAAAAGATTTTGTTAAACTAGCAGAAAATTTGCTGGGTCAGCAAATTATTTTTCTCCGTGCATAGATAGAATTTTCCATCTTTTACGTTCCATCTTTTTACACACAACGGCATACTGATGCTAGCAAGTAGAGGACACGTACCTAACGAAAGTGTCTTGAGCAGGAGAACCATCAGCAGCAACCAGATCCCTGGCTTCCAGGACACTCACGGCCAAGTCGCCTTCGCTGTCGCTTCCACGACCACCCCATCTCTCATGTTCAAGGCCGACGCAAATGTGCCCTACAATGGGTGCCTCCTCCAAGTCGTTGAGATTCACGCTAGTGTCGGAACATACGCTCTCGCAACTGATTGCTCTCTTCAACGTGGACTCGTCAGGTGGTGGCTCTGGCTCAGGAACCAGCGATCCTCGACGATTTCCCGATCTGTTATTGTGATCGTTTATCACGTAACTCAGATACGACTCCTCTAAACCCTGAAAATCGATATATACATTTTTTTCAGATTATTTGATCATATATTGATCAATATTTTTCTTATTAGAAAAAAAGAACAAGTCGTTACCTGTGAAAGCCGTCTCTTCAGTTGCACTTCCTCCAAGGCGGCGTAGAGCTCCTGACTGTTTCGTCTTCTGAAGAAAATAGATGTGAACAAAGTATGTGTTTCGATTTATAATGATAGATGAATAATGCGTGTTGAACGATTGACATGCATCGATACTTTCTTAAAAATAGTATTATTGTACATATTGTACATATAGACAAAACTAACGTTTAATAATATTTGACTGCATAGTTTAGTTCTTACCTTGATGGATCGGTGGCGTCAAGTTCCACGTATTCGTGAATACCGTTCAGTCTTTCTATACTTTTACGCCTTTGTTCAAGGCTGTTAAAAATGTCCTAGAGTATGATTAATTAATTAATTAATTAACTGCGACAAAGGTTACATTTTATCAGTGTATTCCTTAGAATTACAATAAAGATCTCTTCGCGAAACAAATTGCGATAAGATATAGAAACTTTTTAGAAGAAAACTGTACGTACCTCCGACGTGCGAGTGAAACTCGGATCTGATAAGTAAGTATAAGACTCATGATTATTCTCTTTTACTAATAAAGGAGACGACGGCGGATCTTGTAGACTATTATATACCTGTAGAAGATAAAAATATAAGAGAAGAAAAGAAAATTGAAAATTTAAATAAAAAAGAATAATTTGAAATTAATAATTTTAAAATAATTAAAACTATGATATAAAAAATTTTATATTAAATTATTTCTTTGATTTTTTTATCTGTCTACTGCACAATTATAGTCAACAATGATATTAAACTTGATTCATCTTCAATAAATCTCTCTTAACTATGCCATTATAAAAAATATTAAAACATAAAGTAAATAATGTAAATTAGTACTTCTTGCGCTGTCCTGTGAGCTTCCAGGTTTAGTTCAGGACTATAAAGATCAGAACTTCGCCTCGAGACGTCCAGGCCAACAGCATCTGTATCAGTTTCTGCATAAATATCTCGCATATCTTGCAGATATTCGGCATCTTGTAGATGATTTCCGGTATTATCGTTTACAAACGACGGTGACGTCGACGGGAACGTAAACCGTTGCACTTGTTGTGCCGAGGAGAGCACCGAACTGTAAGTATAAAGAAATATATTTTGTAATAAACTAACGAACAAAAACATGTACGGAAGCAAAATTCATATATCAGCAAGAATTCGCGTTAAATATGCAGTATAACACCTTGGATTTTTTTCAAACTTTGTAAATTTGTATATTTTTACGTATAGAATTGATTTCTGAAAACGAAAATTGTCGCTCACTTTTTGTTTTCTTGTTTTTTTTTATTTTTATGTTTTATGATAAGTAGGAAAAGCAGAGGATAGTTTATACATGCTTTTCTCTGCTTTAACCAAAGCATAAACTCTGTTATAAAGCAGAGAATAGTTTATGTATGCTTTTCTCTGCTTTAATCATATACACTATCTTATAAAACTTAATTACCTTTTTATACGGATTAAAATTTAGATCTAACTATACAAACAATTACGACGTTCTCGTCATACATGAACTATTCTCTGTTTTATAACAGAGTTTATGCTTTTTATTAAAGCAGAGGAAAAGCATGTATGAACAATTATCTGCTTTATAACAGTTTATGCTTTTGATTAAAGCAGAAAAAAGCATGTATAAACTATTCTTTGCCTTTCCTACTTACCGACATTATAAAACATAAAAATAAAACAACAAGAAAACGAAAAGTGAGCGACAATTTTTGTCTTCAGAAATCAATTCTACGCATAAAAATATACAAATTTACAAAGTTCAAAAAAAATCCAAGATGAGGGCGTGATACTGCATATTTACCGAATTCGTATGTCGAAACATTAAAAAAACTATATAAAGAAGAGTAAAATGAAATGAAATAAAAAAATTTCCTCCATGATCTTCAATAACGAACTTACTTATAAAATTCTGAGGCGTCTATGTAACTCTGCGAAGTGACCGATCTCAAGGCGCTGAAAATCCTCTCGCCGGTGGTCGGGCTGCTTTTCTTCGCGACTTTTTGAGATGGATCCGGTGGTGCAGGCGGCGGCGGCACTGGACTCGAGGCCGACTCGCTCGCGACTTTTGTGTGGTCGATCGATTCTTGGATGGTGTTCGTGAACAATATCGGCTCTCGATTCTGATGCGTCTCGAGCTCGTTCACGGACTCGTAGGCGAGAAGGTCAGGTAGACTCTGTATATACTGCGAGACTCTCTCGAGATCTTGCGACTTCGACATGCCGTGAAACATGTAGGGATCGATGCTCTCTTGATGGCCGCTACTCTTGAATGGAGTCATCTCGATGTTCTGCATATCGCTGTTTTTACGGTTTAGGTCGCCGTTCAGCTCTTCGCTGTTCTGAAGCATCTGCGAGACAGTCTGAGGCCCATATATAGACTCCATGATGACCTGGCTCGTTGTATTCGACGGATTAACGGCGTTGAAGCCACTTGGCAAACCTATGGGCTCGTTCCTCGCATATGGTCGCGCAATATGATTCCTCTGGACGATATCGTAGCTACTGTAATTCCTATCGATATCCTCGTTGGCCAAGTTGTCATGGTGATTGTCAATAGGAGGGTTCATACTGTACCTAAACCGCGCCGGATCCTGGGAGGGCTCGAATTGTCTGGAAAATTGAGTGAGTCGTTAAGAAATCAAGTCAAACGGCTTTTAAGAGAATACTTCTCAACGAATGTATTTGCTTCCCTGGCAGGCTGTAGAAAATAATAAGGGAACCACAATAGAGTCGTGGGACATAATGGAGTATCGTTGGTAACTTTTTTAACAGATGTTGCCATGTAATGAAATGTTTTGCAATTATTATTATTAGATATCTCTTACTGCGTGTTACCGACTCAGTCGCCATAATGTTCCTCGCTAAAAGATGCTAAGTATTGTTTTATGTATTTGTCGCAATTTGTTTGATATATCTACATGAGGCAAACAATGAGAACATTCTGTTTTTTATTACCGTATATACGTTATCGTATATACCGTTACCGTATATACGTATTTACGTTATCAAACAATACTTTTTTTGTCATTTTCAGGGTTGGGAAAGTTACTTTTTAAAAGTAACTAGTTACAGTTACAGTTCCCCTTGCTGAAAATGTAACTAGTTATAGTTATAAGGTACTGGCTATGAAAAGTAACTCGTTACAGTTACTCAAAAAGTAACGAGTTGTTACTTTTAAGTTACTTTCTTGAAATGATTGTAAATTATTTATGTAAATACAAAAATCTTACATTTTAAGCTTTACTAAAATAAAGAATTTAATAAAAATTAAATATATAAATCAAGTATAAATAAGAATTGAATTTTATAATTAATATCTATCACATTAATTAGTCTATCCACTTAACAAATTTCAAATCTGTACTTAAAATAATAAAAATTTAATAATAGTCTTGTAGAGATAAAAGAATTTAATCACATGCTCCATAAATACGTTGATAAATTTATTAAATTAATATACGATTACCATATAATTTTAATTTTATTTTTACATTTTCCAAGTAACTTAAAAAAGTTACAAAACTGTTACAAGTTACTAAAAATAAGTAACTAAGTTAAGTTACAGTTACCGAAAAAATGTAACTGTAACTGCAACTTCATTACAAGTAACGAGTTACTTCCCAACTCTGATCATTTTAGTTAAATGTCTATGCAAATTAAATTTGCTACTTATGACTGCTAGACCATTATGCCCCAGACTCCCTCAAGTCCGACCGAGAATTAGCTAAGCCTAAAGTAACATGTTGAAGGAAAGAAATATTTTATTTATCGGCAGCTATGGTCGCTCTAATCCAACTTGAAGACTCCTTTTCCGTTGCTTACTCTCGAGACGTACCTGACGGATCTGGATTCTATGTGGTTCTGACCGGCGTAAGGCGTCATCTGAATGCTCTCCGTGATCGTCTTGGCGGTGTCATCACCGAACACGAAGGCGGAGCGGTCGATCGACGATTGGAACGGGCCGAGATTCTTCGGCGGCTCGTTTTGGAAGAGGAACACGGACGGACCGGGGGGTCTCGACCGCATCGGTCCTCTCTGCAACGACGGCGGCGGTGTCAGCGGGCCTGGACCAGCCTCTTGCATTCTAAGATAGTCTGCGGTGCTCGGCGTGTGCAGAGGAGACGGTCTTGGGCGCGCAGTCGGCCGTGGTTGAGGAGCGGGTCGCAGCGGTTGAGGTGGTATCGTGCTGCCGCCGAGGGGCGGATGTAAGTCCCTGTCGACAGCCTCGAATCTGTATAATAGTATGGTACAATATATATATTCTATGTATGTAAAATAAAATATGTGTGCACACGATCGAAGCGGAAAAATGAGGTGAGTATAAACTCGGTTAAATGGAGTTAGTTTAAGACATGCCAGGTCTTTTAAAGAGAAAGAGAGAGAGAGAGAGGGAGAGTCTCTACGGGGATGAACTGACGCGGTCTAAGTTTTCTCATCCTTGATCGACGCGACTTTGAGACGTGGATTTTCCAAGAAAAATCGTCCTTGTAATGTATTACGTCTTACATCTTTGCAGAAACTTTTCAACATAAACTGAAGTGGAATAATCTAACTTAACAATTTCGTCGAGTACACGATCAATCCAACAGACCAGGGTGAGTCACCCGACGTTAGATTCTAACATATCTCTGTTGTTTTTAGAGGAAAATGTATGTGAGAAATAAATGTGTGGTTGGCGGGGGTAAATATTGTGAGAAGCGAAATATTTTAACCTACAATCTATTCCTTGTACATTTTTCTCTAAAATATAAAAAATATTTTAGAATCTACACGGAAAAAAAGATTTGCTAATATATGGACAACTAAAAATATTAACTGCAAATTTGTAGGAGCAAATTTTCTTGCTTTCATAGTAAAAGTTATTTAGTTGGGATAGCTAAAAAATTTGCTAATATATATATTATTAGCTAATATATATTATTATAATATGTTTAGTTGTCCATATATTAGCAAATATTTTTTTTCCGTGTAGCATTAAGTGATTTATCCTGTATATTGTACCCACGGATATTTTTGCGCAAAAGCGCTTGACAGTTTCTACACGGAGAAAAACAATTTGTTGGCCTAGCAAATTTTCTGCTGGTCTAGTAAAATCTTTTCATTATTATATGGACAACAAAAAGATTTGCTAATCACTATTTGCTGGATATAATTTGCTGAGTCTACAAGTTATTTTACTATAAGAACCATGATGGATTTATATAAACAGTTGCAGTTTTGCTTTGATAGCAAATAAATTTGCTAAGGATACATTATTTTGCATCAATAGCAAATTAACGTGATTCTTAGGACAAATACACTCAAGAAATTTTTTCTATCCTGGCAACGACTTCTGCTCTGATAACGAATAATTTATAAAATTAGTTAAGTCAACTAAATTTTTTTGATATCACTACAAATATGCAGTAGCAACGACAATTTTGTTAAAAGAGCAAAATTATGTTTCTCCGTATAGTATAGTGGTGCGAATTGTAGCGTTTTCTCGACGCGCGAATAAACTTCATTGTAACACTTGGTATCAACTTAACTCGGAGGAAAAACATTTCGAATTAATTTTAGTTGAGAGGCAGAACTTTGAAGAACTCCGAGAACTTGTTTAAACGTCGTCTTTTTCAAAAGAAATTTCGTCTACTCATGCTTTATTTTCACCGAGTTCTTTCCCGTAGTCTTCTCTTCGACCATTATATGAATATTATAATATAGTGCGGATTATTAATTATTCGCTTCGTCGCATACCTGGTGAAAGCGCCTTGCGCGTCTAACCGGAGGTCGCTGTCGCTATGCAAGAGATGTTGAGAGGTATTCCCAGCCTGACGATATAGGCCTGGTATCGTCTGGGCGGTTGGATGCTGAGCCTTTACCAATCCCACCTTCAAATGATGTCGTATGATAATGTCGTAGAAACAAATCGGGGGATAAAGTAGGCACTACAGAGTCTACAGAAGCGAATCGCAAAGTTTCCAATCGAATGTTGAACACTCTTACTCAAAGTCGCACTTTGACACAATGTTATTAACAATTATAACTAATATGCATTAGCAATCGTAATTTTTTACACCTTTGAGCAACAATATAAACGTAATAGTACTGATGCGTGACTGTGTGAACCTAAGGCTCTTGGCTACTATGAAATCTTCATATAAGATTCGAATAAAAAATGTTAAAGTCGCGCCCGCGAAGATGCACGAGTCACCTTTTCTTCCCGCGGTGCCCAAAGCCATGAAAGCCTCTGTCTCCATTCCTCGCAGACGCTCCAGACATTCCTGGTGCCAAACTGCCATCCGCTGCAATATCTGCGGGATTGACGAGATAACGGGAGCTAAGCACTAATTATATCTGTACCGCAAGTCACGGCGCAAGGGACTCGCTCGGGAGAAACGCAATGCGGGAATAACGGCTACAACAATGGAACAAAGGACCAGATGAAATGACTAGGGCCGCTGCAGGACAAAGCCGACGAAAGTAAGCGTGGCTTTATTCGACCAATCGTTCAATCTGTAACGGCTGAGACAATCGCTCAATTTATCGTGCTAATTGGATTAATTAAAACCTGAAATAAAATGATACACGAATGCGAGCAGCGCTTTTCTATCGAAATAAATTATTTTTCATTTATCGATCTCCCATTGACGTCGACTCGACGATCAGATTGAATGTGCTTTTAACACGTGACATATTATATATATTTTCTTTTTAATAATTCTTCCACGTTATTCTCCCTCTGTGTTATATTTAGTTTATGTTACATCATCTCGTTCTTCCAGATTAATTGATTTACTGTGCTACATACTGGCCCAACAATGGTCGGCATTACTTGGAATCGCAATTTCACCCGTGACCGTCGTAATATCGCGCTGGAGCGAGATAAGTCCAGATTTATTCTTTCTGGGGAAGAATGGATTAAACTTGGGCTCGCGCAAGAACAGGCAGCAAATTACTGGTGTAATAATTGCTCGCTGAGTGATGCTTTCACCTGTTGCACGCATTAGAACGTTCATCAGCCTCCGAGAAGTGTATCATTGTATTCTTATCCCATCGATTGAGAAAGATATCATCGAAGGAACCAATGAAATGGTAATAATAATAATGAGGAAAAAGCGTCTATAATAGCGAAATAATATCATGATCACCTTCTGCAAATGGCGATAGTGGCGCCGGCAGCGATGACGATGAAAGCCACTCCGAGACCGGGGAGGACCCAACCCATCTTTCCGGATGTTGAATCCGACGAATTCTATGAGACGGCGGAGCCTGAAATACATCAAATGAATCCGTGTGAAGATGGTCAGTCAAGTTTGAGGAAAAATCTAACGTCGGTTAAAACACGTTTATCTTTAATTATTACAGAAAAAAGAACGTTCCAGGTAGCACATACACGTATCAGAAACGTTTCTTAAAAGTATCTATAGTTTCAGAACCGTAAAGCACCAATAAGAAACGTTTTAACAAGAACCTCTCTGAAATCTTATTTATGAATTGTTTATAAAACGTTTTAAAATGTTTTATAAACGTTTTAAAACGTTTATAAAACATTTTTTCAACGATTTTTTTTCGCAAAAATAACGTTTCACCTAACGTTTTTTGAGTGGACATTTTTACTCATGAAAAACGTTAAAGAAACGTTATGAAACGTTTTGGAAACGGTTATGAAAGGTTTAATTCTAACGTTTATAAAACATTTTTAAAACGTGTATATGCTACTTGTGGTTCTTGTTTTAAAAATATCTTTAGATATTTAAACCTTTAGATACGTAAACCTTAAAGTGAGATTACACAGCGTTAAATCAAAATAAGTTACTTGTATCAATACGTTTTATACGTAATTCAACAAAGAAAAATATATTCTTATTATTTGAAAATAATTTTCACGAATGGGAAGCACAAGATATTGGATTAAAAATATGGTTTCAAAATGTCAGAAGATATCATTATCTTCAAAATAATCATATTATGGTTCTTGTGAAATTATTCTATGAAACTAATCTCTTATGAGACTATATATAGTTAAATAAATTTTGTTGAAATTTATGAAATTCAAGATTTTAATATTCTTTTAAACACACGCAAAAAAATCCCAGTTGATGCAACCAAATAGGAACCAACTGAAAATTAGGTGATCAAAAGCGATATCTCTGTTATGAAAATTAATATTTCTGTTGTCGCAACCGAAAATATTCGTCTGAACATTCAACGACATTAGAACTCGTTTGAGACAACTGAGAACAATTGAGAACACTATACAGAAGCCTCATAAAGGAATTTTTTGTTCTTACAGCCGCGTTTTCGTCTGATTCTTGAGTAACCGAAAATTCGGTTGCACCAACAGAATTGTTTTTTCCGTGCAGAATTACATATTGTTGTTTATATACAAAATGATTGTTAATTTAACTAATCGTTAAATATTAGATTTAAATAGATACTAATTTTCTTTCTGTGCATTCATTCGATGTGGAACTTCTAACGTGAGAGAAGATGCTCGCGATTCGTCGACAATCAACGCTGCGATAATACTTCAAGATGCACACAAGTATATAAAATAATAATTACGATACATCTACATCAACTTTTCGTTCCTTCTAAATGAAAGATGCGTTTGGTTGATTTTGAACAATGAAAATGCGCGCGGTTGGAATCGATCGGTGAACTTTGCGAGCATAATGGTAAGCAAGAACACGAAGTGGCTGTTGATAAGGTCGCATTTTTACCTTTGACCCTTTGTTTCTCTGTCTCTTAGTCGTAACAATGGTAGCAATTAGTAGCACATAAGGTTTCAGCTTTCAGATCAAGGAGAGAAAGCAAAGAGGATCGTCGACTACGCATATTCCACCGCTGTTCCCCTTTCACCTTTCTTACGCAAATAAAAATAAATCGCAGGGAGATTAATTTTCGATGTAACACTTCAGCATCTCTCGATCAGTTTCAACGACGAAAGCATACGTAAAACTCCACGAAATAGCATCGGTATCGACCACAATTTCACTTCAATCAACAACGCTGCAAGATTAAAGCGGATCTCACATATCCTTAACGTGTGTACCGAGAGAAGAACTATAAAAGATTAAAAAATTTACTTAATAATAATAACATATCTATTTAAGTCTAAATTCTTGCGTTTAAATAGAATCAATGCTTTTATTAAAAAAAGTAACAGTTTAAAAAAATATATATTTTCTCATTTGGAAGAAATTTCTTTTATGACGTGAAAATATATACAGGATAGGCTAAATGTATGGATACACCCGAATAAATCTTCAGGACAGGATTTTCGGAAAAAGTGACCTGAAGTGATCTATTTTCTTCTCATAGAGCTCTGAGAATTTTTTCAGAATTTTTTATAAACTTTTTAATACTTCAAGAAAATGCAAGAAAATACTGTACTAAAAAGTTAATTAACAAACTCTAAAAAAATTCTCAGAGCTCTATAAGAAGAAAATAAACAATTTTTATCTCTTGTTATTTTTCGGTAAAGTTGATAGAATTCGAGTAAAAAATTATTGAAACTAATAATTTTATAGATATTTCCGTAAATATCTTAGAAAAGAGGTCGTATAAAAAAATTTTTTAAACCAAAGTTGTTTGTTTCTTTACATAGAATACAATTCCGTAATAAAAAAATATATGTTTCTATTTAAATAAGCAAAGTTGACCTCCAAATAACCTTGAAGGTTGGGGCCAAGGTTAAATCCAAAGTCACCAGCAGATAGTTCTTTTAGGCCCGAGCAACTTTTGTTCAGGTCACTTTTTCCGAAAATCGTATTCTGAAGATTTATTTGAGTGTATACATTTACATATATAGAGCCCACCCTGTATATTACA
>NW_022639512.1:1030388-1031155 GCF_010583005.1 Odontomachus brunneus | reverse complement strand
CAATTGTGTTAGGATCAGTTCGCCAATCTCTGCGATAGAGTTTCGACGAGGTGTATTAAGGAGAAAGAAAGGCTGAACGCGGGGAAAGTGAAATATCGAGGTCTACCGTAAAGCTCCGTGCGGAGAGGATACCGTGAAGCGTGCATTGGCAAATGCCTGGAGGAAAGCAGGAGCGTAGATTAAATATTTGCCGAATATTCGACTAGAGCGCTCTTTTACTTGAAAAATCCAGCATCCCGCTTTCACGTTAATTTCTTTATCGATTCGATCGGGATTCGATTGTTGCCATGGTTATGCGAGAATGATTTAACCTACAAAATTATAATTTTTAAAAGATATCTAAGAAATAGAAATATTTATTTGGTGAGCACTAATAATATATTTACTCATACTAATATAAAATATTTTTCAAGTAAGAAAATATACATTTTCTTACAATTTCCTTCAAACTAGCTTCCCAGATAGCACATACACGTATCAGAAACGTTTTTTAAACGTATCTATAGTTTCAGAAATGTAAAACACCAATAAGAAACGTTTTAACAGAAACCTTTCTGAAACCTTATTTATGAAACATTTATAAAACGTTTATAAAACATTTTTTCAACTATTTTTTCGCAAAAATAACGTTTTACCTAATGTTTTTTGAGTGGATTTTTACTCATGAAAAACGTTTTAGAAATATTATAAAACGTTTTGAAAACGGTTATGAAAGGTTTACCTTCTGTATAAAAAGTACCGGGAATCGTTAAAAAAAACACAGAATA
>NW_022639512.1:1024280-1030378 GCF_010583005.1 Odontomachus brunneus | reverse complement strand
GAAATTTTTTCTATCCTGGCAACGACTTCTGCTCTGATAACGAATAATTTATAAAATTAGTTAAGTCAACTAAATTTTTTTGATATCACTACAAATATGCAGTAGCAACGACAATTTTGTTAAAAGAGCAAAATTATGTTTCTCCGTATAGTATAGTGGTGCGAATTGTAGCGTTTTCTCGACGCGCGAATAAACTTCATTGTAACACTTGGTATCAACTTAACTCGGAGGAAAAACATTTCGAATTAATTTTAGTTGAGAGGCAGAACTTTGAAGAACTCCGAGAACTTGTTTAAACGTCGTCTTTTTCAAAAGAAATTTCGTCTACTCATGCTTTATTTTCACCGAGTTCTTTCCCGTAGTCTTCTCTTCGACCATTATATGAATATTATAATATAGTGCGGATTATTAATTATTCGCTTCGTCGCATACCTGGTGAAAGCGCCTTGCGCGTCTAACCGGAGGTCGCTGTCGCTATGCAAGAGATGTTGAGAGGTATTCCCAGCCTGACGATATAGGCCTGGTATCGTCTGGGCGGTTGGATGCTGAGCCTTTACCAATCCCACCTTCAAATGATGTCGTATGATAATGTCGTAGAAACAAATCGGGGGATAAAGTAGGCACTACAGAGTCTACAGAAGCGAATCGCAAAGTTTCCAATCGAATGTTGAACACTCTTACTCAAAGTCGCACTTTGACACAATGTTATTAACAATTATAACTAATATGCATTAGCAATCGTAATTTTTTACACCTTTGAGCAACAATATAAACGTAATAGTACTGATGCGTGACTGTGTGAACCTAAGGCTCTTGGCTACTATGAAATCTTCATATAAGATTCGAATAAAAAATGTTAAAGTCGCGCCCGCGAAGATGCACGAGTCACCTTTTCTTCCCGCGGTGCCCAAAGCCATGAAAGCCTCTGTCTCCATTCCTCGCAGACGCTCCAGACATTCCTGGTGCCAAACTGCCATCCGCTGCAATATCTGCGGGATTGACGAGATAACGGGAGCTAAGCACTAATTATATCTGTACCGCAAGTCACGGCGCAAGGGACTCGCTCGGGAGAAACGCAATGCGGGAATAACGGCTACAACAATGGAACAAAGGACCAGATGAAATGACTAGGGCCGCTGCAGGACAAAGCCGACGAAAGTAAGCGTGGCTTTATTCGACCAATCGTTCAATCTGTAACGGCTGAGACAATCGCTCAATTTATCGTGCTAATTGGATTAATTAAAACCTGAAATAAAATGATACACGAATGCGAGCAGCGCTTTTCTATCGAAATAAATTATTTTTCATTTATCGATCTCCCATTGACGTCGACTCGACGATCAGATTGAATGTGCTTTTAACACGTGACATATTATATATATTTTCTTTTTAATAATTCTTCCACGTTATTCTCCCTCTGTGTTATATTTAGTTTATGTTACATCATCTCGTTCTTCCAGATTAATTGATTTACTGTGCTACATACTGGCCCAACAATGGTCGGCATTACTTGGAATC
The DNA here is from genome assembly GCF_010583005.1 of Odontomachus brunneus. Classification (NCBI taxonomy): domain Eukaryota; kingdom Metazoa; phylum Arthropoda; class Insecta; order Hymenoptera; family Formicidae; genus Odontomachus; species Odontomachus brunneus. The sequence continues at coordinate 1,028,860 of NW_022639512.1, read as the reverse complement.
GCAATTTCACCCGTGACCGTCGTAATATCGCGCTGGAGCGAGATAAGTCCAGATTTATTCTTTCTGGGGAAGAATGGATTAAACTTGGGCTCGCGCAAGAACAGGCAGCAAATTACTGGTGTAATAATTGCTCGCTGAGTGATGCTTTCACCTGTTGCACGCATTAGAACGTTCATCAGCCTCCGAGAAGTGTATCATTGTATTCTTATCCCATCGATTGAGAAAGATATCATCGAAGGAACCAATGAAATGGTAATAATAATAATGAGGAAAAAGCGTCTATAATAGCGAAATAATATCATGATCACCTTCTGCAAATGGCGATAGTGGCGCCGGCAGCGATGACGATGAAAGCCACTCCGAGACCGGGGAGGACCCAACCCATCTTTCCGGATGTTGAATCCGACGAATTCTATGAGACGGCGGAGCCTGAAATACATCAAATGAATCCGTGTGAAGATGGTCAGTCAAGTTTGAGGAAAAATCTAACGTCGGTTAAAACACGTTTATCTTTAATTATTACAGAAAAAAGAACGTTCCAGGTAGCACATACACGTATCAGAAACGTTTCTTAAAAGTATCTATAGTTTCAGAACCGTAAAGCACCAATAAGAAACGTTTTAACAAGAACCTCTCTGAAATCTTATTTATGAATTGTTTATAAAACGTTTTAAAATGTTTTATAAACGTTTTAAAACGTTTATAAAACATTTTTTCAACGATTTTTTTTCGCAAAAATAACGTTTCACCTAACGTTTTTTGAGTGGACATTTTTACTCATGAAAAACGTTAAAGAAACGTTATGAAACGTTTTGGAAACGGTTATGAAAGGTTTAATTCTAACGTTTATAAAACATTTTTAAAACGTGTATATGCTACTTGTGGTTCTTGTTTTAAAAATATCTTTAGATATTTAAACCTTTAGATACGTAAACCTTAAAGTGAGATTACACAGCGTTAAATCAAAATAAGTTACTTGTATCAATACGTTTTATACGTAATTCAACAAAGAAAAATATATTCTTATTATTTGAAAATAATTTTCACGAATGGGAAGCACAAGATATTGGATTAAAAATATGGTTTCAAAATGTCAGAAGATATCATTATCTTCAAAATAATCATATTATGGTTCTTGTGAAATTATTCTATGAAACTAATCTCTTATGAGACTATATATAGTTAAATAAATTTTGTTGAAATTTATGAAATTCAAGATTTTAATATTCTTTTAAACACACGCAAAAAAATCCCAGTTGATGCAACCAAATAGGAACCAACTGAAAATTAGGTGATCAAAAGCGATATCTCTGTTATGAAAATTAATATTTCTGTTGTCGCAACCGAAAATATTCGTCTGAACATTCAACGACATTAGAACTCGTTTGAGACAACTGAGAACAATTGAGAACACTATACAGAAGCCTCATAAAGGAATTTTTTGTTCTTACAGCCGCGTTTTCGTCTGATTCTTGAGTAACCGAAAATTCGGTTGCACCAACAGAATTGTTTTTTCCGTGCAGAATTACATATTGTTGTTTATATACAAAATGATTGTTAATTTAACTAATCGTTAAATATTAGATTTAAATAGATACTAATTTTCTTTCTGTGCATTCATTCGATGTGGAACTTCTAACGTGAGAGAAGATGCTCGCGATTCGTCGACAATCAACGCTGCGATAATACTTCAAGATGCACACAAGTATATAAAATAATAATTACGATACATCTACATCAACTTTTCGTTCCTTCTAAATGAAAGATGCGTTTGGTTGATTTTGAACAATGAAAATGCGCGCGGTTGGAATCGATCGGTGAACTTTGCGAGCATAATGGTAAGCAAGAACACGAAGTGGCTGTTGATAAGGTCGCATTTTTACCTTTGACCCTTTGTTTCTCTGTCTCTTAGTCGTAACAATGGTAGCAATTAGTAGCACATAAGGTTTCAGCTTTCAGATCAAGGAGAGAAAGCAAAGAGGATCGTCGACTACGCATATTCCACCGCTGTTCCCCTTTCACCTTTCTTACGCAAATAAAAATAAATCGCAGGGAGATTAATTTTCGATGTAACACTTCAGCATCTCTCGATCAGTTTCAACGACGAAAGCATACGTAAAACTCCACGAAATAGCATCGGTATCGACCACAATTTCACTTCAATCAACAACGCTGCAAGATTAAAGCGGATCTCACATATCCTTAACGTGTGTACCGAGAGAAGAACTATAAAAGATTAAAAAATTTACTTAATAATAATAACATATCTATTTAAGTCTAAATTCTTGCGTTTAAATAGAATCAATGCTTTTATTAAAAAAAGTAACAGTTTAAAAAAATATATATTTTCTCATTTGGAAGAAATTTCTTTTATGACGTGAAAATATATACAGGATAGGCTAAATGTATGGATACACCCGAATAAATCTTCAGGACAGGATTTTCGGAAAAAGTGACCTGAAGTGATCTATTTTCTTCTCATAGAGCTCTGAGAATTTTTTCAGAATTTTTTATAAACTTTTTAATACTTCAAGAAAATGCAAGAAAATACTGTACTAAAAAGTTAATTAACAAACTCTAAAAAAATTCTCAGAGCTCTATAAGAAGAAAATAAACAATTTTTATCTCTTGTTATTTTTCGGTAAAGTTGATAGAATTCGAGTAAAAAATTATTGAAACTAATAATTTTATAGATATTTCCGTAAATATCTTAGAAAAGAGGTCGTATAAAAAAATTTTTTAAACCAAAGTTGTTTGTTTCTTTACATAGAATACAATTCCGTAATAAAAAAATATATGTTTCTATTTAAATAAGCAAAGTTGACCTCCAAATAACCTTGAAGGTTGGGGCCAAGGTTAAATCCAAAGTCACCAGCAGATAGTTCTTTTAGGCCCGAGCAACTTTTGTTCAGGTCACTTTTTCCGAAAATCGTATTCTGAAGATTTATTTGAGTGTATACATTTACATATATAGAGCCCACCCTGTATATTACAGGGGTAAATATATTATTAGAATAATAACATATTTATTATTAGAATAATAATGTTATTATAATAATAATTAGAATTAAAATAGTATTGAAGTAAATCTATTATTCTGTTATGTAGAATAGTATTGAAGTAAATCTGTTATAAAATATTTGTTATTCTTTAGATATTTTCTCTCTCAGTGCACAAAGTGTTATCGTCGTTTTCGAGTTAATTTAAAATAGCGACAAAATGTATGCATGCGTGATTGTGGAGCGAAGATTTAACGTCGATGGCTAGAGAAAGTGGATCAGCCAAAAGCTATGCTGCTATCACTACTTACATTTGTGTCACTGTGTCAAGGTGCTCGAGACTCGTCGAGATCTTTCGCGTTTAGCGTTACGCTTTATCCAGCACTCGAAGTGATTCGTATTTCGTTAATTAAAAAGGCATGAAAGGCATTTAAATTTCAGCGTTTTAACAAATGAACTGTCGGGCGAGATGAATTATAAATAAAAGATAAAATTAGTGAAATTTGCAATGGAATATTCGCGATAATTATTGCGATACAGTATGGAACTGCAGATTTCGCATTTTATAATATTACAGCGAGGAGAATACCGCATATGTCCGAAACAAATTCTCTGTACGAGTTCTGCATTACTCACAGACGAAATATTCTCAGAAATCCTCAGAAGCAAGATATCCGCTTTAATACGTGAATAACTGCGAATAGTACAAAGGCTGTAAGTGCACCGTAGAATTTCTTCTATTCAGTTAAGACAGCCAAACGCACTCGTAACTCCTTCGGAAAAGTTACTTCGAGCCCACTTCACCGGGATTTCATTTCAAGTGCACGTCAACTCGCTCTTTATTATCGATAATTCGCGGAAGTTGCGGAATGAAATTTAGCGATTAGTCATGAATAATTCATGTACGTATAAATCAGCTGGCCGCGAGTGTGCGTCACCTTGGAACTTTTTGCCTCACCGCGACGCATGTAAGTTGCATTAACGATCACCATAGCTCGCCAAGTTCATAAGCTGCAAGATTGAACGTCTTAGCCCGCAAACGCGCGCGCAGATCGACCCTTAATCGATTACCCTACGCGCCCAAGCTAATAAGCTGATTAATGCCTCACGAAATCCAATCGCCGAAGATATACACGCGCTAGCGGCTAGTGCTAGTTTCTGTAGCTCTGAACGTTCGCTTTTAACCCAAAATCCGATAAAGCTTTGAACTTTCGGTTGTCTAGTCCATATTTATGAGGCATTGTAAACGCGGTCGTGCTGGCTCACTTGCGCCGTCGGGCACGGGTGGCGGTGTACGTCGCGGTAGTGACGTTACTGACTGAAAATTTGCCCCAACAAAATCCGCCCTTTGCGAACCTTTGTATCAACGTCCGCGTGAAAATCTACGCCGGCCGGCCGGCTTATCGGGATTACGGGATTACGGCTTATAACGCACACCTTGGTTAACGAAATATGCATTCGCTGAGTGTTTCGTTATTTTATCTTACTGCACGAGCATTCTCCTCACGTAACTCGGTCTGGCTTGAGTGTGTAATATATATATATATATATATATATATATATATATATATATATATATAT
>NW_022639512.1:999264-1022956 GCF_010583005.1 Odontomachus brunneus | reverse complement strand
ATGCGATTCAAGAAGTCTGGGCCACGCGAAATCATATCTTCGGCCACCTGTTTACGATAATGTTTTTGAAACAAATTCAGGTCTTTCGGGACCAGTCGAGCGGCGACACGTTTCATGCCCAAAATATTGGTTATAATGCCATGAACGGTCATTTTATCAATGTTCACTTCACGGGCCAGCTCTCTCACACTGAAACGACGATTTTGCAGCACTAAATGTTTTATTTTTCCAATGTTATCGTCGGTGGTAGACGTGGATGGCCGGCCGGAGCGAGGCAAATCTTCGAGCACTTCACGCCCCTCTTTGAACGCACTAAACCACTCGTACGCCCGAGTTTTCGACATGGTTGAGTCACCATAGGCTTTTTTCAACATTTTCAGTGCGTCGGCACACGAAATTTCGTTTGCAACACAAAATTTGAGGCACACTCTTTGTTCGACTATTTTTTCCATGGTAAAATTCGCAGAGCAACACTGAGGTAGACTTGTTTGAACAGCTGCCATAAACAAACTAGTTGACTGATCGAGCTCAAGCTCCGGTTGGTAATGAAGGAAGGTAGTGCCAATCTAAAAAAAAAAAACTTTTTACCGCTACCTCTTCCGCGGTTCATTTAAATGACAATTTCCCGGTACTTTTTATACAGAAGGTAGTTCTAAAACGTTTATAAAACATTTCTAAAACGTGTGTGTGCTACCTGGATTTTGCTTATTATATCTAAATACAAAAATTCAGACTTGATGAAATGTATTATTGATATCCACCGTGTAAATATATCTCAGTGTATGCTAGTTGTCACAAACTAAAATATATTATTAAAAAATTTGCTATATTTTTAATATTTAGACCCTATCGACTATTCTATTTCTACATTTCTAGAAACATAGTAAAATTACTTAAAAAATTACTTAAAAATTACGTAAAAAAATTTATTTGAAAGAAAGCTAATATTCTCTTCATGCAGTTAAGACAAATCGACGGAAAATTTATCCAGGCAGATACGGCGATGTGTCGCAAACGTTTGCGGCTAAACTGTACTGGAGGTTACTTCTTAAAGGTCACCTACAATGGGATTGGTAGTAGGCAGTAAAAGATAAGCAGTAAGCAAATTGCCCAACCATATTTATATCGATTATTCTTATAATAATGGTGGTTTGTCAGTTTGCTGCCAATCCTACTGTAAGTGGATCTTTAGATTAGCAGTCTGTATACAATGTTAAAAAATCGTTATCAAAAGATTCCAAACGTTACACGCCGCTATTCCCTCGCCGTTCGCTCATGCCATCAATCACAGAATCTGCCGGATCGTTCGCGTATCAAACAATACGTGACAGCCACATCGATCCATTCTCAAAAATGTGTTTTTCCAAGAGCAGCTCTGCGATCTTGCGGGTTACTAGGTCACCCGTTAAGCGAGTTTAATATGGCTGAAGAGCGTGCGGAATTCCGAGACTGCCGCGTTCTCGAGATCCACCGCCAGCCCTCCCGACTGCCTCCCACGAGTTTTCCTGCTTCCGCCGTTATCCGGAGATAAGAACCGAGTTAAAGAGGGAAGGAAATTGTTTGAGAGAAGGCAGATAACTGCTGGAATAGAGAAGCGTAGGGGAGAAGGAGAAGGATGGATTCTGAAACAGGAATGGGTTCACGTGAAAAGGTTCCTCTTTTTCTTCTTTCTTTTTCTAATGGCGCTTGGTATCCTGCCTCTATGCACAAGCTGCGGACGAACGTTGCTGGAAAGGTGAAAGGAAAGTCCCCGAGGAACCGCCCGCTATAACTGCAGAGCTAGCTCTGGGAAAAAGAAAATCTGCTCGTAGCCCCGGGAGTAAGTCCCCGTGTTGCGACGATATCGCCGCTGTACAAAGCTTCGATCGCTGTTTAGAGCTCTGGACCTCGGCAAATGTACACTGTTAATCAATCGGTAAATTTTGCACATGTACGCCACGTATGTAGCGCGTCTAAATATTTACAGAAATATACTCTACGTTAGATATCAGTTACACGCGCTCGCGATCGTAAACAAATGGCTAATTAAGTTAATTATCAATTGCAGAAAAGTGGAATAATATTGTAATAAACTATTAGGTTAAGTTGCGCCCAAGTAACCGATTCCACGGAGAAACGATTGTCATCGAAAGACATCGTGTATCTCGTCCCGAGGTTCTTAAAATAAACCACGTATCAATTTTTGCATTAACCCATTAACGCCCAAATGTGCTAAAATTTTGCGTTGATTTGAGCCATTTATTTTATTAATGAGATCTGTTGTTTATAAAGAGTACCATTCCTCGATGTCGCTCAATTTTGATGTCACTCTATCGAATAGCTTTGAGAAAATTAAAAAAAAAATCGCAATTTTTGCAAAATTTTTGCAAAATAAAATAAAAAACATGTTTTTAAGGCTAATTTTTTCTTTTTCCGCTATTTTCTCCATAAAAACGTGTTAGTATCATTCGGGAAAGTGTCTAAAACTTTCATAGTAATTACATAGTAAAACAATTTTGATAACTAAATATAAACAAAAATTCGAATTAAATGCTTCAAATACCGCCATGTTTGTTGAAAAAAATACCCATGTCATATTTTTTTAATTAAAGTGTTGGGCACACGTTTTAGACACTTTCCCGAGCAATACTAACACGTTTTTATGGGGAAAATAGCGGAAAAAGAAAAAATTAGTCCTAAAAACATGCGTTTTTTAAATTTTATTTTGCAAAAATATTGCATAAATTGCGATTTTTTTAAATTTTCTCAACCCTATTCGATAGAGTGACATCGAAATTGGTAGAAATGGTACTCTTTATAAACAACAGACCTCATTTCTGTAGTAAAATAAATGGCTCAAATTAACATAAAATTTCAGCATATTTGGGCGTTAATTGGTTAACTGGACCGAATTAACGTCGCAATTATGTTCGTCGTTATATATGACAAATTGATGTCGGAATTTGTATCGATCATCGCGGCAAAAACGTAAACCAACTTCTTCGCAGATGAATTAGATGATTCGAGGGAATACCGTGAAGTTCATGACGAACTCTAAAATGTCGACGTGAACGTAAAAACCATTGTCACTCATCACGCTATCCTTTCTTGCTATATTTCTTGCATATACATATAGATATTTCGTAAATGCGTGTGTTGTTTTGTTTTACTATATTTAGCAGAAAACGTCTAGCCACACAAACATCTTTCCGCAAACTTTCCTGATATTTTAAATTCAGACGTAAAGATACAGCAATGTTCTTTGAGATTCTTTTTGGCGAAACAAATTCACGTTCAGTATACACAAGCTACAAATCTTTTGTATCAGTTAAAATAAATGAATGCTTACTGAGCAATGTTCCAATTCATTTTCCCACGCTTATTTGTATAAGAGCATTTGTAATTCTGTACAGCCAATATAACATAAACTTTGCAAAGAAAGGTCAGTACTCCGTCGGTAAATATCTCTATATACGTGGTATGTGTTTTTTGTTAGCATGGTAAAACAAAGCAGTATATATTTATCTACATCTATATGCACTGCAAGAAATACGACAAGAATAGTATGATCGTGTCAGTGACGATCGCCTTCACGTTATTGACATTTCGAGTTCATTGTCGAGTCCAGCACCTCCTTAATTATTGGAAGATGTTTGAACAAATCCGTTGCGCGAATAAAACATTACTCGAGTTATAGCCGTATAATTTTAGCCATAGTAATTACTTGTGAAACGAGAGATCCGTTGATAGACTGCTGCAAGAGTTGCTTCCTTTTTGCATCCTGGAAAATTTTCCTCTTCGTGACGCACGTCTCTTCTGCTACACTCGACTCGATTAATTTTCGACAGCCTCGCGCTGTTTTCTCATTCTACCTGCTTCCGGTGGACAGGCATGGCTCGTAAATACTCGAAATTCCCTCTTCCCGTGCATTTTCCTCGGCGTTTCGGGCCGAGACGGCAAACGAGGCGGAAATCAATGGCTGGGACAAACCCCTATTCGATTTTCGAGATGGTCGCGGTTCATCGGGGTCTGGTGAGCCATGCAACGTACATGGACACGCGCTACCTATGTGTTCTGTCAAAGAGTAGCGGCGAATGACTATGGTGGAAGCTAGTGGAGGAGCGTAATCAGATTTGCAAGAGAGCGATGGGTTCCATCAGCGCGTACAACGTTTCTATCCATCCTATCTTTCTCCCTTCCATCCTCTGGCTCTCTATCTCTCTCAATATTCCTACGTCTCGCCCTGGACATCATCTATTTTTCATTTCACCTCGGCGCTCGTAAAACGTAGTTGCATTAGAAAACACATAAAGAAAAATGTATCACTCAGAAATATATAATCTTATTTCTGGTGAATATCCTCTTACATATGACCTCGAGAAGATTTCTTCAAAAGGAAAATATTTCAACGCCGAAAAAAAAGAACTCTAGTTGCAAGATGCTATTTCTTGTAATCCCACATTCTAAGCGAAAATTCTTACCGAAATAGTACCTCTCTTCTGTTAAAGTGAATTATTTAATCAAAAATCTACTAGATATTATTCTGTTTTCTTCTTTTAAATCAAGAGGAATATGTTTGCATGAAATAGAATCCTCTCTTATTAAAGAAACTTTTTATTAAGAACAAAATTTATTCTTTAAAATAAATATTTCTCTTCTAAAATTTAAAAAATGCTGTGGTTAGGATATTTTCTTTTCAGTTTTAAAAGAATCCTTTTGAGGCCATGTATGTATAAGAGAATTATTAAACTATATACATTGATTCTCTGCGTCTGCAAAACTCGTAGTTGTCACCTATACGATTACTATTACCATTTCTTTTCCTCTGAGTGTGAATACGCTTCATGCACGAACACCCTTGGAAATAATTGCGTTTCCCGAAAAATCCACGTGTCTCCTTGCACGGCACATTTGAATTATTCCTGGACCTTTAATAGGATAACAAGATGTCTGTGTTGTTCAACGAGAAATACGATCTCGTGTGAAATGTATATGATAGATTATACTCGATTACTTAGCGTGATCTTACACTATAAGTCGACTTGAAAAATCGATCCGCGTTTTCACCTTCACTCGAAAATGTACAAATACATACATGTACATTATACGTGTGTCTCAGGTGCGTGACATGCGAAAATATAATACCATTACCGCGACGATGTCGCATCGGCTGAGTTCCGATTGCCGGAAGGAAACTGCTGTTCGAGTGATTCTTTATCCTCTCGTCGCGAAAACCTTTAACGCGACGTTATCTCTTACCCATAACACAATATATGCTATTCCGTTCGCGCATTATTAAATTCCCGCTGAATTTACGCCCCAAATCCATCATTGGAAACGTGCAACCGCGAATTGTAAGTACAATGCTTCCTTCGCGCCGTGCTGAAGCTCTCTCATTGGCAGTCCGTCGGCCCCAACTGTTCATTTAATTACCTTGAAAGCTGGGTAGAGACCGAAAGGCCATCTTCTTGGACGTTAATAATGCACTCCGATGCATCGTCACTCGCGGTCAATGCATCGGGAGGTCTTCGCGGTTCTCGATACTCTTTGAGAAGATAATTTCACATTACGGCTTTAAGCTAATTATAATAATGCGGTGTTTATTCTTTCGTATCGTCTACGTTCTCTTATTACTCTGCCATTTATCATAATCACGTTCATAACCATCGTTTTTCTAAATTGTTCCACAGCAAAACACAAACACACTGAGAGGAAAAACGGTCGATTTAACTAGAAATATTACAGTTATTTCTGGCACCTATCATATTTTTTAATTCTCTAACACAAAAACGATGGTAGTAGTAACATGCATATAAGGTTAATATCACTAACTTTATATAGTAAAATTGAATAAAAAATAGCTTTTTCCTGACCAGAATTTACAGTTGACCTATCCTAAATGTTAAAATATTATTGGTGGTATATTTTATACATACAGTATATTTTATACAAATACATAAATGTTATATTTTATATGGTATATTTTATACGTACAGTATATTTTATACAAATACATAAATGTTAATATTTGCCTTGTATTAAATTAACACAAAAATTAGACTGAACAGATGAACATGTAAAATGTGTTAAATTTAAGGCAGAATTACTTACAGTCTATAAACAACAGAGCTTAATGATTTCAATAACTTCGACGCCGCGATTTACTGATGAATTGTAGTAATTTTTTGCGAAAGCAAAAACGACGCAAGAGGTCTTCGAACGCGTTAATTTCTAATTTGTGAATTATTTTTAATTTAACTTTGTACACACACGTGTATAGCCCCGGAAAATATTTTAACGGAGTTCATATTCATTCTTACGTTAGACGTGAACATATATATACACACAAGAATCTCGGAAATAAAAATGTGGACGTGAACGTTAAAAATGCTTGGTGATTTATCGCAGTTTACCTAGATTACGGTTTTTACTATGTCTGATTTAAAGACAGGATATCGCGAAAGCAATTACTTTGTTCCATTGTAGGAGAACGATACAATCCTTAGGGATACGACGCGCTTTAAGGTCGTCACGATCTCTGAAGTATTAGTCACTAATGCTTTGCCGACTAAGATTAATGGAATTTGCGCTGAAACTCTACGATTCCACAAAGAATTTAAGTAGAAAGAAAACACTAAACGTGTCCACAAAATATAATTATTATGTTATTAATAATTAGGTTTTATAATTATTATAAATATTATAAATATTATAAATTATTATTTATAAATATTTAAAGATACTACTAATATATGTATATATATATAAAGCATTCTTTGTCAAATCTGACACCCCCCTGTCCAAAAATTTGGGCAACCAAAAAATTTCTTTTTGGGTTTATTTTATAGTTATATATATGTACTTTTATTTAAACTCTGGCCTTTTTAAAAAAACAATATGATGGACCCAATACGACGGTCAAAATCTGAGGAAAACAAACTATAAATAGTGAAATCACTAATTAAAACTTAGTAAACTGGTTACTATTTTCATGAAATTTAGTATTACAGTTTTTTTAGTTGCTGATAACGAATTTATAATCAACATATCAAATTTGAATGTCGGATCTAATATGGCGGTTAAATGTTACGAAAATTAAAAATAATGATATTGTTAACTGAGACTTACACTGTAGGTTCAGTGCTCATTAAATTTAGTGTTGCAGCGTTTCTTCAATCGCTAATTTTAAATCTATGATAACAATGTCACATTTCAATATAGTGGACCCAATATGGTAGCCAAGGTTTACAGAAGACGATTTAACAGTTGCGAAATTCTGAATTAAAACTAACGACTAGTCCCAATTTTCATAAAAATTAGTATTACAGTATTTTTTAGTCGTTAGTCAAGAATCTGCAATTCGAATATCAAACTTCAAAATGATTAGAGCCAATATGGCGGCTAATTGCTGCGAAACACTTAACAATATGTGACTAAGTTTCAGAATCTCGGCTCCATTACTTCGCATTTTCTAAAGAAAATACTGTAATATTAATTTTCATGAAAATTAGAACTAATCGTTGCTTTTAATTCAGAATTTTGCAATTATTAAATCGTCTTGCATAAATCTTGGCCACCATATTAGGTCCGTCATTTTGAAATTTGACATTGTCATCATAGATTTAAAATCAGTGATGATCAGTGATGAAGAAACGTTGCAACACTGAATTTAATGAGCATTGAATCTACAATGTAAGTCTCAGTTAACAATATCATTATTTTTTACTATTTTCGTAGTATTTAGCCGCCATATTAGATCCGACTACTTTAAAATTTAATATGCTAATTACAAATTCGTTATCAGCGACTAAAAAACACCATAATACCATAATAGATTTCATAAAAATATCAACCAGTTTAGTACGTTTTAATAGTGATTTTACTATTTACAATTCGTTTTCCTCAGATTTTAACCGTCGTATTGGGTCCGTTATATTAGTTTCTTAAAAAGATCAGGGTTTAAACAAAAGTACATATATATAGCTATAAAATAAGCCCAAAAAGAAATTTTTTGGTTGCCCCAATTTTTAGACAGGAGGTGTCAAATTTGACAAAGAATGCCCCATATATATGTATATAAAAGGTATATATGTTATATATTGATATATATTATTACAATTAATCAATCTCACTTCCTCCGTTCTGGTAAATACTCTGGCAAGCTTGGTGTCGATGTATCATGTTCGTTTATCGAACGCGAATACGAGTGCTGTCTTCGGGCGGCCGACCATATTTCGCGTCTACTCTACTGTAGCGTGAAGAACTACTGTATATATTGCGAGAAACCACGAGACACACACACACCGTTACTCGTCGCGAAACCATGTCCACCTGCTCCCAGCAAAAATGTTTTAACTTCCCGCGAAGTGCCATTCGTATCTTGCCATTCGTCACTGTATAAAATTAATGGCCCACCGGAATATATAAGCGCTTATCAGTAAAGTTAACTAATAATTCTCGTGGAGTTGGGAATTTATAAGATAAGGTGCTACATGTTATATAACATGCAATCACCGCATGAATATTGAGCGTGACACATTTTAAAGGAACCAAAAAAACACGAGAATTTTCTATGCAAGGTTTATTATACTAACAAGAAAAAATTTGTAAAAATAAAAAAAATACGTATTCAGTGAGTATTAGTAATATATCTACAATGAGAAAAAAATATTGATAACTGCAATCACATGGACAAATAATTAGTATTAAATTATTATGATCAAGAAAACCACTTTTTATTAAGTTCTATCATAATGTTAATGATAATAACCTTATTTGTGTACGTTATTACTACCATTTTCGTGTTAAAACAACCGAAAAGTATGGTTAGAGTTAAAAGTAAATATAATTTTAGTCAAATCAACCATTCTTTCTGTGTGTACTTATATTAATATATATATTTTTACATTGACAAGATTATACTTTTTAAATAAGAAAATATACATTTTCGTAAAATTGTTACGTCTCATGAAAGCAGTTATTTATTTTATTTAAATAAAAGACTTTAGATTTAAATAAATATGTACCCACCGAATAAATATCTCTTTATTTTCTTTAGATATTTGTTCTTTCAGTATACACAATGTGTATAGAGCGATTGCTTGAATTACAAATGTTTTTGCGAATCAGCCGATGTCGGACAGAATAAAACATGCACGTGCGATGGGAAGGTGTACTTGTTCGTAACGTATAAATAATGACTATATATGCTCGCTGCGCGTTTATAACACTTATCGATTTTGTCACTCATTACTTCGGCGTGCTATAACAGCACTTGTGAGGACGAAGACTGCGTTACAAGGCCGAGAGAGGAAAAAATCCATATCTCCCGGCAAATTCCGGGAACGTTGTTGGTTCGCGACGTTTAAATTCCGCGAGCCGACAACTGTACAAATCCACCGGTCAACAGTCGCTCCAGATCCGCATTGATCTAATAGCGAAGGTACGCGCGGTTTGTGGCTACGTGTATGTGCAATCGCACGAGACCGCAGGACTTTTCGGTAGGTATAGTTCTATTTTCGAAGCACCGCATGGCCGTTACATATTATCGGATCGATGAACTTAATTGCGACACTTCGCTTGGCCGTTCGAATATCTCTCACGCAATTATGTACTACATCGGCCATCTGATCCAGTGATTCTCAAAGCTTGCAGGTCGCTTCAGCGAGCGCGTCGCGTTTATCGCGGATGAAAGGAGATCGGTGGCCGGCTTTACTTCGTGCAAATTTTACCTAACTAGCATGCCAAATATATGCATTACGCGTTAAGCTACAAGGGACAATTTAACATCGTTAATGCAACTACCCGAGTAGAAAATTAACCAGTTTCTAGCCAGTAACTGGCTAGTTTGACCGATGCTTGCTTCACTAGTAACTAACCAATAAAACTAGTTAGTCTCCGACTACCTTCTGACTAGTTTTTATCTAAACTATATACATCAAAAGCTCTGAAGATTTATTACACTTAATTCAAAGAAGGATAAAGCCTATAAGAGCCTATAAAAGCCATGCACTACGTTGAAAAAAATTATTTTGCAACTAAAACATTTGGTATGTACAATTTGGTTGGCACCACATACTTTTTACTTCGATATATGTATTATTAAGAAAGCAAAAAACACATATAGCAGCAATTAAATTTATCAGTTGCAATTATCAAATATTTGGTTGATTCTATTTTAACCAAATTATAGTCCAATGTTTTCGTTTCGACAACAAAATCTTTTCTTTCAATAAGAACGTTAGTGTGAATAAGTTTGAATAAGAGGATAATAATTTGACAGTGTCAGACGCACGCGCCGAATATCTTTCCGGTCCTATAACGTATATACGTCGTATAACCTTCCACGTCAAAAACTGATCCTGAATTCCAATTATTATTATTTTAAGTAATTCCACTCTTTGTATATAAAATTTCTAAATATGTATTTCTTTCTTTATTTCTATTTAAGATTTTTGAAATTTTTAACCGGTTTTCGGCTAATTTCTACCCAGTTCCTAATCAATTCCTTTTTTTGTAAAAAATCATATAGTTTCATACAGCTTTCATATAGTTTTTATTATTCGATTCTACATGATAAAGTATATTTTATTATTCAACAGGCAGTATAAAAGTGAAACTCGTGCTTCAAAAGGTAGAGTCTTTTCATGTAGAAATTCTTTCATTACTAAGATAGTTGTACACTAAGTGAAAAATGTATGATATTTGGAACTATAATAACATAGTAAAAAGATTATAGTTAGAAATATAATTTTTATAGTAAATGTTACCATAATATTTGTAATATTTACAATATAAGCATAGTATAACTGACCCGTGTAAAATTTTTACCAAGAATTATAATTATTTGAAATAAAAAATATAGTAAAGTAGCAAATATTGAATGGTAAGAGAAATTAACTATTTTATATACTCAATACAATTGGAATATTTGGCAAATATAGGTACATGTAATTATATTCTCAAAAGGTGCTTTACCATATATATAGAGTAATACGATGGTGACTATAAATCTGTGTTCATTCTACTATATCTTCATGTTTAGATGAACTATAAATATATGTTTGAATCCAAAACGAACTATAAAATATAGTGAGATTATAGTTATTCCAACTATTTTTTTCTCTCAGTGTTTCCTCTCAGTATACTGAGAGAAAAATGTATGATATTTGGAACTATAATGGCATAGTAAAAAGATTATAATTAGGAATATAATTTTTATAGTAAATGTTACCATAATATTTATAATATTTACAATATAAGCATAATATAACTGACTCATGTAAAATTTTTACCAAGAATTATAATTATTTGAAATAAGAAATATAGTAAGGTAGCAAATATTGAATGGTAAG
Organism: Odontomachus brunneus; assembly: GCF_010583005.1. NCBI lineage: Eukaryota > Metazoa > Arthropoda > Insecta > Hymenoptera > Formicidae > Odontomachus > Odontomachus brunneus. The sequence goes on along the minus strand of NW_022639512.1, from coordinate 1,011,623 downwards.
AGAAATTAACTATTTTATATAGTCAATACAATTGGAATATTTGACAAATATAGGTACATGTAATTATATTCTCAAAAGATGCTTTACCATATATATAGAGTAATATGATGATGACTATAAATCTGTGTTCATTCTACTATATCTTCATGTTTAGATGAACTATAAATATATGTTTGAGTCCAAAACGAACTATAAAATATAGTGAGATTATAGTTATTCCAACTATTTTTTTCTCTCAGTGTAGCTTTATTTCTGACTTTTTCTTGTCTAGTTTCTGGCCAGTAATTGGCTGATTTTTTCAGGGTTTTACCAGACAAAAACTGTCTAACATTTACTTACTCTTTTTTATCACCTAGTTTCTGATCAATAATTAGCCAAGGAACACACTGGCCAATATCTTTCTCGCCACTTACTGCCTGAATCATAGTCAGTAAAAACTGCAGAGTTTCTGGTCGAGAAGTGGCCAGTTTTTGTCGGAAGTTTTTTTACTCGGGTATGCATCGATCAAATGAAGCACATAGCAACGACACATTGGCTTGACAACCAATTTCATAATATTGCTATGTAAATTATGCAAACTAAATTGTGACTGCTGCTTGCGAAGTGGGCACACCTTGCCGCTACGTCTCCATTATTTACATTAATAATAAACCGTACGTGTCGTGCCTCTTTTATGCGGTGCAGCTTAACCATACGAAACGTTGCGGCAGCACTTGACACGGATATGTTTTATTGAGTCCTCTCTTGAATCCGTTGCTTTTGTTTTCAATGGGATGCCCAGCAATTACACGACTCTTTTTCTAGGTGTTCTCGCGGACAATAATGGCTCATATCCGAACGGCATATCGGAACAATGGGACGTTAAAACAAGATCATTTCTGTATAACGCGCGCTGAGGTGTGCATGGTAGGTCTCGTCTACCACGTACTGCGATTCGCGCCTTCGTGTAAACATTCGCTGCTCAATTAAAAGCGAGCCCAGCTAACAATAGTCGTTGTATTACGCGTGTGCGTGCGAACCTGGTATGATATGCCATATTAATACGTTCCCTCCACCACATATGGGAGCGCACAGTCGAGCTGGCTCGGTATCGTTTTGCATTCGCGAAACGCTGAAAAGTGCAAAGCCGCTATTGAGACGAGTTAGTGTGTTTCCACGACGGCGTATGCTTATTTCACAAATTCTGACTGGTTATGGTAGTCTTTACATGGTATATTGATACGCGGACTACAGGTACAGTGTACTGGTACGGTTGTGCTAGTGCGACCTATCATGGTACGCAGAAACATAGCCTGAGGCACGTCAGCTATTGGCATCCCGGCATCCGGTGGAGAGACAAAGAGCCTTTAGCTCTAGCCGGGCATTGGACTATTGGATTCTTCTCTCTCTCTCTCTCTCTCTCTCTCTCACTCTCTCTCTCTCTCTCTCTCATCCTTTCTGTCTATCTCTCCTCTCCCTCCGCCACCGCCCCCTCTTCTCTCTGTTCACGCCAACACGTCTTTCTTGGTTCACCGCCCTCGAGTCATCCCTTCTCATATTTTCTTCGTGTTGTCCAACGCTATCTTGAATGAACGGGGAACTCATTAAGCTGCACCGGCTAGTTGTCTGTCTTCGCTGGTAGCGTAGTGAATTTTCAAAAAAGAAGAAAGGAAAAAGAAAGGAAGTGAGAAAAACGACGAATAGATCGCGATGGACATTGAGCAGAATGGATGACCGGACTGAGACAAACGGAGAGGTAGAATGGCGGGGAATTCAACGAAAATCGGAAAATCACACAGAGTCTCTCGTGACAATTCATTTCCCGACAACGCTATTATTAAAGAAGTCACCTAACGTTGGTTGCTCGTAGCATGAACTACACAAAGCAGTTCGTGTATAATCTTGTCACGTGTTGTTTTTTGAATACCATCATAATACCATCAGAAAATCACATTTTCATCGAGGAATTTCCATTTGCGATCCTATCTCGTATATTCCTCGTTAGTGAGTGATTTTCTCCAGTTAACTGTTATTTACACAAAGGTCGAATGGGCGGATGGAATTGTGAGCCATAACCTTCCTGAAAATCTCGCAGCAAATTGATTTTTCGTGGAGCGCAATACGTTATCGGGAAAACAGTCAGTCTCGAAAAGTCATACTGTACGTTAATGTACGGCCGATGTCGGCGCAATATCCGATCATTCGTCGTATCAATTGCATTTGTCTATTATGTTTCTTTTATCGCTGTCTCTCACGCGTATTCGACGGAAAGTGGTAAATAACGTGCGCCAATGAGAGGCTGAAGTGCACAAACAGAGGAAAGTTATCGGAAAGAACGTCCCTGCGCATTCAGTTTTTAACAGAATCTCCCCTATATCCTTCCCTCTCTTGTTTTGTCAGTCTCTCAAACTTCCCTCTTTGTCCCCCTTCTTTTTATCCGTTTCTCGTACTTTCTTCTCTCATTCAATGTGCTTGTCGAGAAGAAAAGATAAGATGCGAAAGTTGGTCGCCTCTTTTCCTCGGCGCAAACCTGAGCGATTATATTTTTATGATTTGCCAGAATCCTCTCGAGAGAGAACGAAAACGTCTTAGTGATCGCATTTGAAACGTAATTCTCGTAAGATGAATAAATAAGAAATATTCGTGATAGTAAATGTGTATATATATATTTTTTTTTTGCATGGACAGTTCGCCTGATTCTTTAATGAGTTAGAGTGCCTTGAGAAAAGGTCACAGAATACTCAATGGGAAGTTTCTCACAGACAGTCGAGGTTAATGCCGAGGACGTCAGCGCATTTTCTTACATCAAATCTTCCAGCAGCTAGATAGCAGCTACTTGTTAAAGGCGTTCCCTCGTGTGTCTCATTAGTTACATCGCCGACCGTTCTATTTAGATAGCCGATGAAAATTTACACTTCAAATAAGAGCCCGAAATTGCTATTAGCTCCGCTAGTTCGGCCAGCAGCTAAATGGTCTACCGATCGCCTAGCTTCATTACTTGTTGAATGCGAGCCATTGTCTAACGCCGTTTAACTACCTAAATGGATTTCGAGGCGAACCAATAAGACAATAAGCTCGCACAAAGATGACTACCAGCGTCTCGATTATATTCGCTCATGTAGCATCCACGCAATCTATAAGGAAATTCAGCAGGGAGCGACCCCGCAGTTCCTGAACAAAGAATGTTTGATTTTCACTGTCACACAGTTTCCAAAGTGAACTGCAATTCCACGAAGACACCGAATTTCGCGACAATTATATTAATAACGTTGTCTTTACTTTCGAAACGTGCTTGCGCTAAATTCGAATTTCTTGAAAAGAAGTGCGAAATTTTACGCGAGCCTGGGATATTGTCGATATTTTGTGTCACGAGCTCATTTTCCATGTGCCGTGAATGCATTATTCTCTCGTGTTTGTTTTACGTCGTCGAAAACCTGCGACAACTAATTCCAGTTACAAATCATTGTAACTCGACCATCTCTCGCTGTTGCGAAGCGGCACAAGGATATTGCGTCGTGCACGCAGTGGATCGATGTTTCGTTTTATACAATCGTTCGTTAATTGTTATTAGTCGGTACGGCGCGCGTCATTGTCTAAAGTTGGACTCGCGTCCTCGAGTATCTGATATCGATTGCAGGCGTAAAGATAATGTCATAAAAGCTCGCATTGCGTGCTCCTGCGAGATACTCATCGAGGTACGTTACTTGTGTCCTTCAACGGATTCAATTTCAAGTTTCCTGCCGAGGACAAAGGCAGACTCGATCCGAAAGGACTCTTAGCGAGGCAATGCGGTGGCCGTAATTCAATGCATTATGCGCACAGTCAGCAAGAAGGACAATCTTGAAAATTGCATCATACACTCTTCCGAATAATAGCACGTACTTGATTTAAATTTTCACGGCCATTTAAAAAAGCGCTCTATTAAGGAAACTGAAAGGTCAGATTGCCTGAAAATCGTGCTTATTCTTTCACAATTTTTTATGATAAACTGAACGAACATGCAAAAGTGTTATTTTGACGTATATTTATATAATATATAAAGAGAAGAAAAATATAATTTTGATAATCAAATACTCAATGTAAGTGTAAGTGTATGGTACATGCAGTTAAAATATATTTCGTTTTTTTTTCAAAGTCGTCATTTTGCAGTAATATCTTGACTCTTGGTGGTTCAATTAAGCTGAATTTTAGGTAGAAAATTTCCGTAAGCTTGTCGTTATCGTGTGAACTATTGACAAACTTGTGAAAATATTTAATTTTGAAATATTAATTTTTTTACTATAAAAGAACTGAAAATTTAATAATATTCCATTAAGATATTTGCATTAACTTTTATTCAATTTCTATTATAGTGGTTCACACAATAAAAAAAATTACACAATAACGATAAGCTTACAGAGATTTTCTACCTAAAATTCACTTTCACATATTTATTCAGTTTGTCATAAAAAATTGTGAAAAAACAAGCACGATTTTCAGGCAATCTGATCCTCCAGTCCCCTTAAGTTTATTTCGAATGATGTTTGATGCATTTCTGAAACTTATAAATAACAGAATGGACTGCGAAAAGAGTATTAGTCATTAATAAGTTTCAAACGTTAAAAATTCACGTATAAAAGAGAGAGAGCACTATTTTTTACATAAATTTTCTTGTAATAATATTTCAAACTTATCGAACACTCGTGAATCATTAAAAATCTGAATGGTTGCGTTTAGCAGAGAAAAACTGCTCTGCAACTGTTGTAAAATTCGTGAACCTGATTGCTCTTAGATTTTGTTCAGGTTAAGAGCATACACCAATTAGATTCACGAATTTCGCAACAACGAAGTAGCATTCTCTGTTGAACGCAGCTACTCGCTGTAAAAAATTCTGTGTTGGATTTAACACGTTACATACACGTCGTAATTTATCCACATTAATTCTCGCGTTAATTTGATACAAGGCAAATATGTAAATAAACATAACGCAAATAATATGACAAATATTAGCACGAAAAATGGAACATTTGGTCACTGTTGTGTTAGTTAGTTTAACGCTCAGAAACGATGAATGTAAACTCAACAACTATATGATAAATTAACGCGATAAATTATTAGATATGTTAAAGAATTAAAACTCCGACACGGACCAACACAAATACAAAATGTTTTCCACCGTGCTTACTTTAATTTTAACGCGTGTCGATAAATACATGACGATCTGCACTTATTTCTTCATTTTGCTCCTCGATTTTCACGCTTGGTTTTGTTGGCGTTATGATGACGATAATATAAAATGCAAGCGAGGTCAAATGTTCTTTTTATTCGTCTTACCATAAAGCCGAGTATGACGAGTGTTCGAAGCATTCAACGATCGCGTATTTAATCGTAATAATTTACGCCCCATTAAATCTGGATGAATTGCGCCACGTCTCGTCGGGGTGTACAGCGATTGCGCGAAATAATTCAATGCAGATTACAGACGACTAATTCGCCTGTGTTTTCCTTTCAACAGTCCTTCTCGTTGCGCTACAAAGCGAGAGGCGGGCGACAGAACAGCACAAATAATGGATAAACAGTGCTCCTCGGATATTGCGGAATTTCTCGTCGTAAACAGATCGACGTGATAAAATCGCGCGTTTTCCGTGTGCCTGTGCCTGGTTTCCGACGCAATGCGAGTGCAAAGCAAAAGGGCAAGAATGCCACGTGCGTTTTGACGCAACGAGATCTATATTTAATTTCAGTTTTATTTATTCGACTCCCACTGTATAACTGCATTACATCCCGTAATTTCGCATCGTAATCATACTGACGCAGTGAAATCTCGTCATTTTTAACATACCGGTGTTTTTCGATATGACGCGAATGCAGAGTAAGAAAAATGTCACGTTCCCTTGATATAACACAATCCACATTTAGCTTCGCTCTTATTTATTCGATTCTTTCCGACGACATGCGTGCCCGCGTGCAACGTCCTACACTCACTACTTTTCTCTCTCCTTCTCTCTCTCCCGTGCACGGAAAATTAAATAATTCATGATCCACTTACGCGCGAGAGAGTGCATTTTAGCGTACATTGTATCATGCTAAAATGCACCTCGCTAAAGTCGTAAAAGCCGGCCGCGCGACGAGCAATACGCCCAATTAACAGTGGCAATTGAGACCGCTAAAATTTTAAGCATCCATTACGCAAAAATGAAATCAGCCGTTTTACTTTTCATTAATTTGATCATTTAAATTGTATGGCGATGTGAATTTGCACACACGCGAATTTGTTGGCTATTAAACCGACTGCAATTTTCATACATGTTCCTCTTTTTCAGTAAAAATTCTTCTTTTTTGTCTTCTCTCGAATATTTCCACAAAATGCCCTTACCTTCGGCTCCTGACTGTAGAGGACATTTCATCGATATGTCGCTTAAAAATATCGAAATCAATTCTCCGCCGTGATTCGCGTCGTGCAAGCCCGTTATCGAACGGCTTGCGGAAACATAGAGAATATTCCAAGAATATTCCAAGATGCATCCAAAGAGCTCGCTATTATCACGACGGAAAAAGCAATAGAAAGACTAGTTGGCTGACTGGCTGGCGTGGAAGGCTCGTGGAAGGTGCCGCTGCGTCAGGAAACGGTTTATCCCGAAAATCGGATGCGAGGGTGGGCTTTCCTCGAACGTGATAGTTTTATCGGAGAACTTTTCGGTAGTGCGGCGCAAATGCAATTTGCTCGGTAATTTTATAACATCACGTGCGCGGAGTACGGCGAGAGGCTGAAATGCGCTGTCCTGCACTGCGCCTGCCTGCCTGCTTGCCTATCTATGCACCTTAGATGCGTTCTACGGCGAAAACCATGCGCCAAACGCGACGGTGCTGCGCACGACTGCGACAGTGCCAGGTACGAAGGTATAAACTGCAGTAATTAGTTGCAAGAACCAACGCGAAAAGGTGAAAAGGGATCGCTTGAGCATTTAAAAAAATTGACCGTCCTGGTAAAATCAGGAATACAAGACTGTTTCGATTAAGTGCCAAATTCCTAATTTTGAATCTTATCAGGGGAATCTTGTACTTGGGAACGAAATATCACTATTCGGCAAATTATTCACAAAACGTCCCGACAGAAAACGGGACAAAGTAAATTGAGCGCAATTCTATCATGGTAATTTCAACGGCAGATTCTTCAATTATGATTTTTGAAATCGAAATTTTTTCTTTCGCAAAAGTGTTGAGAAATTGATGTCTGAAAATTGATTGAATTTTGCAAACCTAAGCTCGGCAAGCACAGATCAATGACGAAAAATTAGATTCTCTTAATAAAAAATTCTCTCTGCTTAATAAAAAAAGATAAAGATCAGATTTGGTACACAACGGAGAAGATAGTGTAGTAAAAAATTACATTGAAATTATACCGCCATACCATTTCTTTTTACAATGTTTCTTGTAAAACTAGATTATTCTGACATTAGTATAAATTAATAAATTAATATAGAAGCAATAAATTTGATGATCTGCCAGATGTGCCATATACAAAATATTCAAATAATTGAAATAATCTAATAGCAAGAAATCAAATGTGCGTAACATTTTGAAACAAGTAATCTTGTGGCAATCTCGGCCATAATTTTGCAAAAGTACGGTTTTGCAGTTTTGCAATTTTGCAAAGGAAAATTAAAAAACGTAAAAAGAAATTCTGGTTTGATTACGCTTCACCAGACACATTTGGTTAATCCAACCAAGTCTTCTTCTTCGTGTATGTGATCGAAGAGTTTAGAAAAGTTATAACAAAGTCTGTGTTACAACATTTTCTCCGTGTAAAAGAGAACTTTCGTAAAATGGTTACGACAATCTTCCGTTGGCATCGGATAATGCTAAGAAAAGAATGACTCTAAATTCGGCACATCTATTATAAAGGCTAAGGTCGCGAGTGGCGGAAAGCTCCATTTATTTTTATCCATATTGTGCTTTTAGATTCGTCTCTTAGGCGGCAATTTCGAATTATGTAGTAACCCCGACGATATTAACACTTCGCTATACGCATCGATCTCGCCCTCAGTCGTTTGTCCGACTAGACGCAAAAGTCAGCGTAATGTAAAGCCGTAAATCGATATTACTAGAAGCCGTCTGTCGCGTGAGGCTCGCCGAAAGCCCATTCATTGCGAAGCTGCGCCAAGGCACTCAAAATACGTCCAAGTATTCTCCTTTGTGAGACGAGGACGAAGTCGCCTGCCTGTCTGACGTATAGTTGTAAGACAGGCTGATACGATGTGACCGGGGGAGGGACTTTGTAGTTCCTCTTTCAAGCGTGTTCCAACAAGTCCGGTTCTTACGGAAGATGTCCGACAACTAGATGTACGTGTAGCGCGACACGTTGCCCGCACTTGTATCACCATATCCTTCAAAGTAACATCAGCAAGTTTCGCAGAAAAGTAACACGATCCATCAACTCAATTTGCGGATTAAAACTTCATGTCATGCGCAAGAGAGCTATTGTGAACAAGATGTTCAACTTTAATTATTGTATCATCACTGGCTCCGGATTTTCAATTGAATTATTGATCCCGAGAGTCTCAATTTCTCTCATTAATTATCACGCTTATCACTTGATCGTTAAATTTGAATGTCGAGACGGAAGTTTCCATTGGGTGGTAAGCAAAAGAGAAAAAGGGGAAATGTCACAGCAAACAACAGTGGCGTATTCTGCGCGTTATTTCCCTTCTCACTTTGATATCTCTTGATTTCCATATCTTCTCACACCATTATCGTACTCGCGCTAAAAGTAGCCGTGGTTTTGCCGCTTTTTTTCATAACGCTTCTCATGTTTGTGACATGTGTACATACGTATGCACACGCATAACAAAGGCAAATGCGCCGGGATTGACGTAGGCACTCTTCATGCATATACGTCAAACGTCAGACGAAATTGGACAACGCTCGACGGTAATTACGAGGTGCTAGATCTGCCAGAGAACAGTGAGGTCTTCCAAATTAGCTATATCTATAGCAATAATCACGCAACGTGCTAGCCTGCCGATAATGCATTTGCGATCGGAGCTATTCACGGCGCAGATAAGGCATCGGCTTTAAGATACAGACAATACCGAGGAAATAACGTAATTACTATTCGTATACGATATTATAATGATCACTGACTAGGCGATTCACTTGCTGAACGTCGCGCGATATTCACACAAACATCGAGATTCTAAATGCACTGATCAACTTTCGAAAATAAGCCTCAGTTTCGCAATAGTGACCTGCTAATGTACGCAAATATCGATTTTTCCCCGGTTGCGATAGAATCTTACATTTCTAGCATACTCGTTCTAGCATACCCGTCAATTTAACGTATAATTATCGTGCCATTTTGACTGTTCTACCTCGAGTTTAAGCATATAAAATCTTTTTTTCTCGTTTTCGTCAGGATTGTTACAGAAAATCAATTTTCCCTGACTTTTTCATGTTTTCCAAACGACAGTGGAGAATTTTCTATGACCAACATATAATCTTTAATTTTAACATTTAGGAACAGAGATTACAGAAAAAGTAGCTATTATTAAAAGCAAAACAAATACAAATACAAAAGTAGTATATTATTAAAAGCAATACAAATTTAGTTTAGTAAGATAATATTCCTAACATATATTCCTGAAAATGCACATTCAAGCTAATAAAAATTATATGAATATTAGAAAAAAGAATGTAGTTATGAAACGGAAAAGGGTGATTGAATGAAAAAACGCTGAATAAAATATAAATGTTAATTATTTTGTTAACACACATCATGATGCATGGACTAGCATAGATGTATACATATTCAATATAAACTAAGAAAATCTTATTTATTTTTAAATAACATTTAAATTCTTATACTATATCTATAAACTTTTAACATTAAAATTTAAAAAATAAACTTCCTAGTTAAAAAATAAAATCTCTAGTGACTCTAGATTTAGTAACCCAGGTAGCACATACACGCATCAGAAACGTTTCTTAAAAGTATCTATAGTTTCAGAACCGTAAAGCACCAATAAGAAACGTTTTAACAATAACCTCTCTGAAACCTTATTTATGAATTTTTTATAAAACGTTTCTTCAGCGATTTTTTCACAAAAATAACGTTTCATCTAACGTTTTTTGAGTGGACATTTTTACTAATAAAAAACATTTTAGAAACGTTATGAAACGTTTTGGAAACAGTTATAAAAGGTTTGGTTCTAACGTTTATAAAACCTTTTAAAACGTGTGTATGCTACCTGGGAAGTGTCCAAAAATTGTGTATTGTTCTCTTATAACCCAGGGAGAGTTACCTTAATTTTAAAGAATTGTAAGGAAAGGCCAAAATCCCAGGTTATTTTATATTTTTTCCTGACATATATCCTAATTTTCCATGACAAATTTAAATTCCAAAATCCCAGGTTATTTTATATTTTTCACATATATCCCGATTTTCTATAACAAATTTAAATTCCATGACTTTTCCCAGTTTTCAAGGTCTGTAGTTCCCTGCATATTGAGCAATGCTCCTATTTATTTTTGCACGTACTTTTATCGCGTAAAAGCATTTGTAATTCTGTACAATCAATACAACGTAAATTTTGCAGAAAAATGCCAGTATTCTGTCGGTAAAGTTTTCAGCATTCCCTTAAGCGTTAGAAGTACAACAATTTATAACTTTTTACAAACAAATATGTACGAATTTTCAGTGACATATACTTTGCACGTCGAGTATATAGATAAGTATTATTTGTTAACATATTTGCCGCCTGTGTTGGATCAATACAAAAATAAGAGTAGATGAATCGGGACATATGAAATATGTTAAATTTTTTGTAAAATTTTTGCAATGTGGGAAGCATCACCATCGCATCGCGAGACAATATCACTGGAATGACGTTAGTGTCCGCATTCGCCGAATTTTCAAGATTCCAATCAGTTAATTCTTTAAGGCACATTAATTTCAGCGTGAAATCACCTATTAAAACCAATAGCTTCAGGCATACCAATCTCGCAACGAAACCACCGCTCAGCCTGTGATGTACTCTATTGGTTTTAATAATAGGGAATATAAAAAAATAAGGAAAAATAAAATAGAAAAATCAATTTCAAGAGAAATGATTTTTTGGATTATCATTCTAGATATGTAACATGAATGTCTTATTAGAATTCGAATTTCGAAGGTCCTGTACTTGAAAGGGTTAAAAAGAAAAAAAGAACAAGAAAATGGCAGACAAGCCAACTTTCAGGATTACAAACCTTGCAAAATTTTTAGGTCTCTCAGCGGTGGCCCGGTGGTAGCCGTCGGGCAATAAAACGCACCTGCTGGTAACGTCCGCATTATCGATTGTAGTGTAGCGGCGTAATACGCGAAAGCTTCACTCGCCCGCTATTTATACGTCGCGACTGGGTATAGATAACAAACAAAATTTTCATATACAGCAACGGGGAAAAATCATTGCGCGTGGTCGCGACGCACACTTTTATATCCGGCGTCCACGTGCAGCATCGCGCACGTGTCACATTCGGTCAATCCCGTCCATTCTTCACCCGAGAAGCTCTCGCCGATCGTTCCCGCCGGCTGCCTCTTTGTGTTACCCCGCGCGCAACATCCCATTTCATTTCATTTCGCGCAAGTATCGGCACATACATCCCGTTCATAGGAAGTGCCCGCATTGTTTCTCGCTATTAGAAGAATCTAGGCGCAGATGTACGTGATAATAACGTTATCTGGCACCCCGTGCCCGATCCCGGGTGGCTTTCACCCCCCGCCGGCTCTGCATTGTACGCAGGTAGTTTTGCGTGACGAGCCGCGACGCGAAACACGAAGAATTTCGATGAGGCACGTCGAGAGAACGCCGGTCGGCCATTCACTTTGTATTCCTGCATGCAACCGCATGAAGGGCTCTCGTTCGCAGTTAACTCGAAGTTAGGGAAGTCTCTCTTGTCGCGCCGTTGGCATTGGAAATGGAAATTTATAGTGTTTTCTGTCCAACAGAAAAATAGGCCGCTGCTTATTGGACCGGACAGCAGAAAAATCCGATGTAACGTGTCGCGGGCATTCGGGTCATCAAAACGCGCGTGTCTGGCTTTACAGCCGACGAAGAAGTGCATAAAAATTGCAAACAACTTGGATCGAATTTTATGTTGCGCCGCGGTTTATGACGTGCTCAGTTACAAAACGATTTGCGCACTTTTTATCGAATGAAGTTGTCCCTCGCGTCAAACTGAATTCTTCAAGTTGTCGAGAAAGTTGTGAACGCCGCTACCGACGTGTATCCGCGGTAAGGTCGGGAGCACGCAGAGAAATATAGGCAATAAAACTTAAGGGAGATTATAGGGGATCCTCTGACAGAGAGAGAGAGAGAGAGAGAGAGAGAGAGAGAGAGAGAGAGAGAGAGAGAGAGAGAGAG
>NW_022639512.1:982858-999172 GCF_010583005.1 Odontomachus brunneus | reverse complement strand
AGAGAGAGAGAGAGAGAGAGAGAGAGAGAGAGAGAGAGTAAAAATTGGATGAAATTTGGAGAATTGTAGAAAGTTGTAAATTAATAGATGTACGAACCTTTTTGTTATGTATGTCTATTAAATCAATGCATTTTTTTATCGATTGTGATTGATCAGTTTTTTATGGCTTATTACTTTTATGTTTTTAACTTAAAATAGAAGATATTGATATAGGTTTTAAAGTATTCAAATAAGAATTAAATAGAATATTGTAGTTAAAAGTAGGATCGAAATTGATTACGAAGATATATGAAAGAAAAGAAAAAGTAAAGCAGACATACTGTTTTCTCCTTAACCCTTTCATGCCTCTGGGACATATATGTCCTACTTACAAAAATCATTATAACTTTTAAACAAATAGTCCTATCGACTTCTACTTTAACTTGTTTTAAAGATAAAGATGCAAGCTACATGTACAAACCATCGCATACTTTGAAATATTATGTTTTCAATAAAATATAGTTATTTAAACTTTTCTAAAAATCCAACTTTTAGGTAGTGAAGAATAACTTTTTATTATGTCGAAAATTCATTAAATTAATGCTAATAGTACACTTAAAATCTGACAGCAGTACATGACAGCTTTATCAATTACAAAGATCTTGTGTTTTCACCCGTGCTATTGTATACTATAGCGGTCGTTCACAACTCTAGCGGACATATAATATTTGCATATTTGCAACAGTGCACTCAGAAGTTCCTTGTAATAGTTATCCGAAATATATTATCTTGACTCGAAATTTTTACATTCGAATTATAATTAATATTCAGAAATAAGAACATAATTCAAACTTTTATTTTGAATATATCGATATTTCAGTATTTCATAACCACCATCTTGAATCCGCCATTTTGAACTTCAATTTTGATAGTTGATTTGAAATCAGCGCCCTCAAAAACCTATAGAACCGTCTCCACGTAAAACACATCTCTTCTGGGAAAGCTGGAGACACGAAAGGATTAATGAGAATCAAAATTATATATTTCATTTTAATAAAATTCGCACGCATCTAATAGTAACTGTAGCTATTATAAAAAAATAAGCAAAATATGAATGATTGTCTCACTCTCTAAAGAAATTACTTACAAGTAACATTACCTAAGTGTCACACGCCGATCTTCTTGAAACTTTGCACACATGTAGTACATCGAAAAACATTAGACACGTATTTTTTATTTTGGCTAACAAGACATTTTAAAGTTAGAAAACGTATTCGAAAATTTAACATTCTATAGCACCATGATAACTAATGCTATCTGAGCGTTATTCTTTTACAGCTTTTACGACTCTATTATAATTTATATAATATAATATTATAATATTATATTACTCTATTATAATTTCATTGTCTGAATGTTTCTAAAGTCGCTAATTATGATTTTGACATTAGTTTTTTGCGAGATTCAAAAAATTTCTTCGAAACTGACTTTGAATAAAGTCTTTGAAATGTCTGCGATTTCGGTCCGCCATTTTGAATCTCGCAAAACTAATGTCAAAATCATAATCAGTGATTTCAGAAACATTCAGACAATGAAATTATAATAATGTCGTAAAAGCTGTAAAAGAATGACGCTCAGGAATAGCATTAGTTATCATGGAGTGTTAAATTTTCGAATACATTTTCTAACCTTAAAATGCCTTGTTAATCAAAATAAAAAAATACGTGTCTAATGTTTTTCGATGTACTACATGTGTGCAAAGTTTCAAGAAGATCGGCGTGTGGCACTTAGGTAGTGTTACTTGTAAGTAATTTCTTCAGAGAATGAGACAATAATTCACATTTTGCTTATTTTTTTATGATAGCTACAGTTACTATTAGATGCGCGCGAATTTTATTAAAATGTTAATAAAATGTTTTATTAAAGTGTTAGTAAAATATGTTTTCTAAATTTAAGATAAATCTTTTCTATCAAAATTCACAAATGTTATACCTCGGCTCCCGTGACAATCGATTGCTGCGTATACACGTTGGCAGTGGCTTTTAATTCTGACGACTCTCAAAGTACTTCAACTTCTTTCGTTAAGAAGTCTACTAACCGCGTTTTGCGATCGAGCATACGCAGGAAATTGTTATTGTGAACGATTAATTTCACGGCTCGCGTCTGTCTCTAGATATGTTTGCTTTTTTTTCTTGATTTTTTTCGTTCGAGATTAGCTAACGGCGACAGCGGCGTAAATGTTATAACGCCGCTCTCTCGCGTCGGTTTAAAGAGGGAAATCGAAGCGCGCTCTGTTTACCGTGCACAGAGCCGATAGTTTGAAGACGGTCTCGCGTGACAGAGTGTAATGGTCGATAACGAGTGAACGACAACTGAAACCACATGTAATTTACACGCGAAACCGCGCGCGTTGAGTGAATCCGCATAGGGACGGGAGGACGCACACTGTCGAGAGGATTTCTGGATTGGCTGCAACGGTGAGATAATGTCGTAAACGTTCTTGCCATTGCAATCGCTGCGCACTGCATTGCCCGTCGATATAATGCGACAGCCATCGTTTCTCGCGTAGCTGAAAATTGACGTACGCGAAATGCAGGAACTCGCGATCCTACGCGAATCGATACGCGCGCCAGTTCAAGTAAGTCATTCCGGAGTAAGATGAGTTTATTCGTGAGATTCTTCCCTACGATTCGAATATCGGATTAACTATAGAGAGAAGGAAACTGTGTTTCGCGCAATCCAGCTTCAGACTCGAATCCTTCGTGAAGTGGAGCCAGTGGCGTAGCCAGAGGCGAGGCTAAGGGATCTGCAGCCCTTCCTCCACCGAAATTAATTTTCTGGGTTACGCCAAGTGTAAGAAAAATATTTTTGAATGGCCTTTTTTGCTCGTCAAAAATAAAAAGTACAGCTCCCCCCCCGAAACTTTTTCCTGGCTACGCCATTAAGAGGAGCTGTATCACGTAAGACACTCGTCCTTCGATTACATTTTATCGGATCTCATATTTTGCTTATTTTTCTATGATTTTCTACAATTATTATTAGATGTACGCGAATTTTATTAAAATTAAATATACACATAATTATGATTCTCATTAAGGAGGAAACACGTAGCACGCTTGTTTTTTTTCCTTCGATTTATTCGCGAAAGATGAAAACTAGGTCGAAAGGCTACGTCGGACGCGATTTAATTAACCATACATTACTGATTATAGTCCTCTGTAATATACACGGTAATTCAAAGCCCAAGGTTACTAGTTGGACAGAAGATTAATTGTTGAAAAAAGAAGCAAGAAGTTCGTTTCAATTTAGTTCAAAGAACTCATTGTTATATCTAGCGGAAATTATATAATGACCGTGTTCAGTAGAGAGAGCTGCTTAGCAACTATCAATTGTACAATTTGTAAATTCTGTTGGTGTATATTCTCAGTCTTGGCCGCATCTAAAAACATATAGCAATCAGATTTACGAATTTTGCAACAGTTAGCTTTTCTGCTAATTGATAACGCTGATAACGCTGATTAATCTGATAACGCAGCCAATATCAAAATTACACTAAGGAAAGATACATCATTTTTGTGAAATGAAGTTCATCTCTGTGAATAAACTTTATATTCCATGAGCACATTTTTAAGTCTTTCCTCTCAGTATACTGAGAGAAAAATGTATAATATTTAGAACTATAATGGCATAGTAAAAAGATTATAATTAGGAATATAATTTTTATAGTAAATGTTACCATAATATTTATAATATTTACAATATAAGCATAATATAAGTGACTCATGTAAAATTTTTACCAAGAATTATATATATATATAATTATTTGAAATAAAAAATATAGTAAGGTAGCAAATATTGAATGGTAAGAGAAACTAACTATTTTATATAGTCAATACAATTGGAATATTTGGCAAATATAGATACATGTAACTATATTCCCAAAAAGTGCTTTACCATACATATAGAGTAATAAGATGGTGACTATAAATCTGTGTTCATTCTACTATATCTTCATGTTTAGATAAACTATAAATATATGTTTGTGGCCAAAACAAACTATAAAATATAGTGAAATTATAGTTATTCTAACTATTTTTTTCTCTCAGTATATATATACTGTTAGAAAAATCCGTATTAAATTTAATAACTGGGATGTCAAGTTTTTTTACATAACTATGTTATAAAAAGTAATAGTAAAATCAATATTATATTTAATAACATAGTTATGAAAAATCATAATCAGATTTTATTTTTCATAATGTTTTTATAATAATTCAGAAATGCTATTATGAAAAATAAACTCCTGGATAGCTCCGTTGAAATCTCGATAAAGACCACGATGCTTTGCAAGCTGAATCTTTCAGGCCGAAACAACCTCGTATTTATGATATATTAGAAAAATTATCCTAACATATCATAACGTGTTATAATGTTTAATTTAATATGGAATTTAATAAGAAAACATGAAATATAAGATAGAAAATATTAGATTTCATAAAAAATATGAAAATTATAATTAATTTATAACTAGTAATCCTAATGTTATGAAAATCTTCACTATTATTAATTTTAATATCAAGTTCTTAAATTTACTTACAAAAATGCTATTATTTTTCTTATTTTATTTTTATTTTGTTATTTTGTTATTATTTTGTTATTATGTATTTTGTTATTATTTTTTGGTATTTTATTAAAATCTTTTCTAACAGTGTGTCTACTGCTACATGTATGGTATATGTATGTGTATGAAATTTAGGACTGAAAAATGTACACGCGAAATGTCACTGGTTCCAAAATTGTTAAATATAAATACAACATTTTACAAAAAAAGAAAAACATTTTTCTCTTTAATTCTGCAAATGACATATGAAATGAGATAGAGGATAGTGGACGAAGCAGAAGGGAAATTGAATTTGCTGTATCGCAATTGTTATACCGAGAAAAAAACGGTTGGGCTGATGAGAGTTTGCTCGAACGAGCGAAATTCGTTCGAGCAAACGTTTAGACGATTGAACGAATTATATGAATAGATTTAATTGATTACGATTTGGTCTAGCAAATACAACAAGGGAACTTCTTGTTGCGTAATTTGTTCAATAAATATTTCTTTAACGGCGGGTAACTTTGTCGATTCAACTGCCTTTTTTCTCCGCGTACCACCCACGTCGATTGCAATTTGTGAGAGTACTTGGAAATTATTGTCGATGCGACACAACGACGCTCAATAGACAAGTTGATCGCGCGACGATAGATAAACATGCACGGTAAAAAATATTTTCTATTTGTGTTGAGTCGACCTGCATAGAAATTTCCGCGTTAAATTCTTAATATACTCGTGTGTGTTGATTATTGTCGTGTTGTTTTGACTTTTCTATGTCGAGTTTACCATCACCGTTTCTAAATGTCAACAAAACAACAACAGTGTCCGAGTGTTACATTTCTGTTAATTCCCGATGTACTATTTGCCATGCGTTATTTGTTGACACATTTGCCATGCGTAAAATGAATATAAGAATTAGCACGCAAATTTGGGACACACACATGTTAAATAAAGAAATTTAATACAAAATTCTTTTGCAGATAACCACATAAAAATTTCTTTACAGGCGATCAGTACGATAACCTCGAGACAGCAAGAAAAGAAAAGAAGCAAATAACGTATGTAGCTTCAGCGGCCATTTCGTCCGTAGAATCCTATACGTCGTACGCAATTGCGTCCGCGTGAACATCTGCTTCTCTTGAGAAGTGTCGTATTTTCTATAATTTCCTTTTTATCACGTAAGACTCTCCACAGCCCGCTCCATATTCTGCCGCATAATTTCGCCGCTGACACACGCACACACATGCGAATATGTCCGGCCAAGTTTAACGGCGAAGTTGGACGGCTCGATATAGCTTATGGACAGTGGAGTTTAATCCGCGTCTGTCATACGTGTTTCAGGTACGATGGCGGTGATTTAGATCGACTGTCCGGCTTTAAAGCGTTCTCGATACTCGATTTCGCGTCGCGCCGACGAGAGTAACGTTGCATCGTGCGCCGGTTTGATATCGCCGTTACGTTTCCGACGACGCTGTTTTCGTATCGATGGGCGTGCGAGCGATTCGCAAGCGTGGATTATATATGCGGGAGAAATAGCGTGCCTCATGCGCGTTTTACTACACCCTTGCTACTCGATGCGCTCACATTGTGCGTCGATTTATCCGAGCGCGACGTCGCTCCTCTGATCATGATTTTATTTCCTCTTTTGCGCAAAGAGCAGCTCGCGTTGCAACGTCTCCCATTTCGCGCGGATTTATCGTGCATTCACTTGAGGACGGGATTAAATAGTAGTGTGTAAAACAGTTCTCTCGATATTGCAATGTAACGTGTCGAAGCGTTCACATCCTCCACCCCTAACTCTGACCTTTTGATTCTAGAACCCTAAGAAAAGTTATGTGAAATCTAACCATACACTGAGGAAAAAATATCTAAAAATTAACAAATATTTATTAGATAGGTATCATTAACACATATTCACCTAAATAAAAATACTTTTCATTTAAACTGAATATTAAGTAAACAATACTCGGTTTAAATGAAGAAAATTTTGATTGTAAATATGTTAATGATATCCATCTAATAAATAATTGTTAATTTTTTAATAATTTTAAATTTTTAATACTTTTTTTTTAAATATGTTAAGTATGTTAATGGTATCCATTTAATAAATATTTGTTAATTTTTTAATAATTTTTAATTTTTAATAATTGTTAATTTTTTAATAATTTTTTTCTTAGTATAACCTGACATATTATATTCTAATGATGGGTAATCATTACTTTGCTAGTATAACAAAAGAGGATATGACTTTTAGGCGATTTGGGGACCGCTAGGTGAACGCAAATTTCTTATTTTTTTCCGTAGAATTAAAAAATCGACCTTAAAATTACGCCAAATAAAGGGAAAAATAGTTATAGACATTTAAACGTTGATTTTCCCTGAAAATCATGCATTTTCCAACACTGTCATATTAAATGCCTTTTTAGAGGTGCTAAATCTCACATTACATAGGAGACTTATTTTCTCAAAACTTGATAATGATATGAGAATATACTCTAAGCAGCAGAGAAAAAGCAGTCAATTAAAAAAATATTAACGTTCAAAATACGTGAGTTTGTAATCCAGCGTTTTCAGGATTATAAAGACATTAGTAAATGAAAAATTCTGATGTTTTATTTATTCTTTTACTTTTTGAAATTTAATGTCATCATAAAATTATATTACAAAAACATCGGCACTGATGATTGTGAACCAAGTGAATTCTAACGAGTTTTGAGCACTTGATTTGCTTTTATCAACTTTTACTTATATCCACCGATATCATTTATATTCAATTAGCAGTATTACGCACAAATAAAATATCTCCCTTCTCTATCGGAAATAGGACCACGAACATGGACGTAAGGGAGAGTCGGTCCCATCATTTTTTTTCTTTTTTTTTATATTTTTTTGTATTTTTTCTTTTTCTTTTTTTTTTTTTTTTTTACTTTATTTTAGCACCTCTAAAAAGGTCAAAGGTATTTAAAATGGCAGTGTTGGAAAATGCATGATTTTCGAAGAAAATCAACGTTTAAATATCTATAACTATTTTTCCCTCTACTTGGCGTAATTTTAAGGTCAATTTTTTAATTCTACGGGAAAAAATACGAAGGAAAAAATAGGAAATTTGCGTTCACCTAGCGATCCCCAAATCGCCTAAAAGTCATACCCTCCTTTAGGCAGAACCCAGAGTGAATGTACATAATTATGTATACTGGCTTTTCAAAAAGCTAAGGACTCCCACATCGGCCGGTATCGCATCCTCTACGTCAAATTGCAGCAATAAAAGCAGCTGCAGTTGCACGACCTAAACGCGCTTTTCTTTAAACGGGACTCCGCGCAAAGAAAGGGTGGGTTGCGCTCCGTAATTCTCCGACTGTACGCGCAGGTGGTGTATGCGCGCTGCAATCTCGCGGAAATGCACGGAGTTCACCGCACTTTGTTTGCTCGATGATATTCGAGCTGTAAGGCCGTTTGATTGCAAAGAAGCACATTCATTGATTTTTATATGGCGGTTGGTATTAGATCGCGTAAACAGTTACATCGACGGAGGGATATCATCGTCTATTTTAATGCGGCACATTCTTGACGCCGACAATCGAGAAATCGACTTTACCTTTAGGACCTTGGCGCTCGACTTCTCAGAAATTAAGCTTTCAATAAGTCATGCGTTAGTGCGTCGCTCGTAGTTGTTCGCGATTCTATCGATCGTTTAAAACGCCTTTTCCCGTTGACCAATGCACTTCGCACAAAAAGCATAAAAAACACGCTCACTCGTCCAAAAAGTTCTTTTGTATCTCCAATAGTTGCGAGCCAGTGCGAAAGGGATGAAAATTCGCTGCATGATTTCACCCCGCAAACTTGCGGTCTTGATGAAAAAATGTATATACAGAGTGTCTGACGCAAGACACGTAAGATTACGTGTGTAGATAGATCAAATTGAACAAAAAATTTCTCTACCATTTTCCAAATAACCACGTAAAAGTTTGAGTTATTAATTAAAGAAGATTGGCAAATAATGATACGCAATATGACAAATAAACTATAATACATATACGACATAATGTAGTAAAATGCTTGTATATTAGATCAAAAACTGAACAAAAAAGTCCTCTACCATTTTGCAAATAATCACGTAGATATTCAGTTATTAATTAAAGAAGATTAGATTACTGCACACAACTATACCCCAATCTTTTTTAATTAATAACTAAACAACTATATGGTTATTTGCAAAATGGTAGAGGACTTTTTTGTTCAATTTAGCCTAATATGCAAGCATACAGCATACAGCAGAAGTCGCAATCACGGCTCATCTACTGTATAGCGTGTGATGATTCACAAAACGTTCTTTGATTAATAATTCAAAATGTAGTTGTTTGAAAAATGATAAAAGAATGTTTTGTTTAGTTTGATTATTCTTAATCTACCTTAATCTTCTTAATCTACACGTAGTCTTGTGTGTCTTGGGTGTCAGACATCCTGTGTATGTTTTTTAATATAATTATTGTACACAAATATATCAGATTTTGCCAAAATTGGAGACGAATATTTCACGGATATTCCATCTGTAGGGGAAAAGAGATGTGAAACACCGTTTGCCAAAGTCTGCCGCATCATGTACGGCAAAAGAGCGCTCTTTTATCTGAGAATCAGGCTTCATCGGTGTTTCGGGCTTTTTCTGTACGCTGCATTTTACGCAGCCTGATATTACCTGATTCACAGGATTTTCATACTCTTCTTCGTCACACGACTACGTCGCACTTAATCCGGCCCTCTCGTTTTCTGGACGGCGCATTAAATGATTACTTTCATTAATTAACGTGACGTGGGAGCAACTCCGGTGCGGCGTAAGTTCGTGCTCGTCGAGCATAGCGGCCGATATTAAAGAGACGTCGTTTTTACGAGAATCTCGCGTACGTCAATGTGTCAAAGCGAGGCTCGTTAGACCTCATTGAGCTAGGTCGCGCGATTATCTCGGCGACAAATTACTAATAAGACAAACAAGAAGCCGCTTTTCCGCGCAGCGTCCGACATTGCGCATTTCGCAGAGAAGAGAACTCATCAGCGTGATCGGATTTGGGGACGTTTATCAAGCTATATCCTGGGCATTTCGTCACTTGGCGCGCTCCAAGAAAAGTTTGGCAACGCTCGGCTGGATTTCGCTTTGCACGAATATGGAGGCAAATATAAAGATGAATATTTACAGATGAGAGAGTAGAGGTAATGTCGAAGACAATATTATCCCTACACAAAGAGATAATGTACACTCGCTCGCAGAAAAGTTGTCAGATCTTTATTTGTGAGGAAAGAGGGAGGGCGACCTCCAAATCCCCTTCCTTCCTTCTTTCGTCCTTCTCTTCTTACTACTATTTCTAATGTCTACGCAGAGTATAATATAAAGATAGAGTAATTAATAAATGTCATTTTATTCTAGATGTCAGTGAGCCGGGTTTTCCATTCGGTTTTTCCATTCGGTGTTAATTATTATAGAAGTAAACAAATGAGGCGGTTTAGCAGATATTATATGGTATATATTTTATTATGTGAATATATATATATATATATATATATATATATATGTGTGTATGTGTGTGTGTGTGTAGCATTAAGTTTCACGGGAACCATATTTAGGAAATATGTACAAAAGTCTGAGAGCGCGTATACGTTTCACACTTGGTAGGTTATCGAATCCAATGCTTTTCCAATATTTTGCATGTAGCTTAAAAAATTTTTCTCACTAACCTTTGTATTGAATTCTTTTTGTCAACAATTTTTTTTAATGCGCAATGTGTGCCTGCTAAAATCCTTCCCAAAGATTACTCAGATTCATCACCTTGGCAACATGTATGCGGGTCAAGGTTATCATGCAAGGCTATTATATGCGCTGCCTTAATACGCGTAAGCGTCGCGAAAAATGAAAAAAAAACCTTAATGGATTGAAAATGTAGGCAGGAAGAAAGAAAATGTAACAAAATGTTTTCAAACTAACTATGTTTTCTCGAAAAGGGAGTAGTATTATCCATTTTGCAGAATATATAATTTCAGTCATTTTCTTTTAAATTAATTCTTCTGGGAAATCCAAGGACTGGCACGTTATATGTCAAAGAATTCTACATGTCGATTATCTCTCTCTCTCTCTCTCCCTTTTAAAATCATTTAGGTCACGCCTCGATAGCGAAGCTAGGGCACTCATGATGACGAGGTATAGACTGCAAGGCACAAACGACCCTTCAGTTCGAACATTCGTCGATCCGCTCGACACGCGTGTACGAGGCAGCACGTAAAATAAATAAAAAAAAAAAGCGATGTCAAAATACTGAAATCGGTTTTACAGCAAATTCGATGGCGTTTGAGATTTAACGGATATATCGAGAACACGCTCTCGACCATAATTGTGTGCTCCGCATTGAAATTGGATATCGCGACGAGACTTGATGCCACGGACGCTTGAAACGCACGTCCGTACTTCGGCACTAGCCTGCAACGAACGAAAGATCATTATGTTTGGTGACCCTGGCTCAAGAGCAAATTGTAAACTGTCTTTAGTTACCTTAGCCGCTCGTTGAATTTAACTGCGCGATTTTGACCTTTTACGTTATTATAGCCGCCACATATTAATTACATCGATATTCATTCATATTTCGATCATATTTCTCGTTGATTGTGCTAATTCGATTTTGTCTAAGGTATTTTTGATGTACATTTATTTTGCATTAATGAGTCCTTCCCAAGGAGAAATCGATTTTTCATTCGGTTAACGAGCTGAAGAATCGAGAGAGCAGCTCGAGTGAATGATTTATCTTCCGTGTTTGCTTCATTCCGCTACTCTTACAACATTGTCATCAGGTTACCCTTTTTTAAATAACACTAACAATGACGGTATTATTGTTTTTTCATTAGTATAAGGATAATCTTTATCGCAAGCTCATTTTCCAGTAACGATGATGAATGTAACCGTTACTTTTATTACCTTTATTACTATTACTATTGTTACTTTTTACACGTGTGGGAGATATTTGTCATCGCGATCTTCGCGCGCGTGGGGAGGAGATAGAAATTTTCCATCATCATAATAGAAATGAAATAATAATTTGTAAAAAGAGATCCTCGAAAACTGATAAAAAATGGAACGGAAATGATAACGAGTTATCTTTCCAAACGAATAACAGTAACAAGCGGTAACGAATCACCTTTTTTTCACCGAGCAATGAGTGACGATAACGAGTTTTAAAAAGTAACTTCGAGAAGTTATTAAAGAAAGTTATTTCGAGCAATTTTTGTAATGTAATTCTTCGCAACTTCGGAACATCCTATCGTAAACAAAAAGCATTTGCGTCTTGAGTAGAAGGAAGTTTCGAATCTATGTTTACGTGACATTTCTCATCCCTGAGATGAGAAATGTCATCCCTGAGTGAAATGTTTCTGTAAAAGACCTCGATACCAATCTTGATTGTATGCAAATACAACGTGTTTCTGAATGACCCGGTTCAAATGGATCGTCGTATTGCGTATTCTATTTGTTGAAATTTGAAACACGAGCACGAACTAAAGCGCGAAGAGACGAGGTCGCGCCGCAGTCATTCATCGTGAGAGAGCGCGCGTATAATTATCCGGAAATTATGAAGAAAGCCGGGCGTCCAATAATTGAGAGACAGAGAGAGAGAGAGAGAAAAAGAGAAATGGCGGGAGGAAAAAGGAGAGACAAAGAGAGCGTAAAAAATCGAAGGAATTCTTATTCGCGTTTCATATCGAAGAAATACGAGGCGGAGAGTTCGCGTTATTGAATTAAAGCGTCGCTATACCGATATAATTCGTTAGAGAAATGTACGACGGTATTTCGCGCAATGAGCGTTACTGCGAGAAGAAATAAATGAGAGAAGAATGCGTCTGCGATTTACGGCGTGAGCTCCAATTATGATGAGCGCGCTCGAAGATTTCCACGCACGTTTTTCCCTTTTTTCTCTTTTTTCTATAAATATCGATCCAATCCGCGCCGAACGAGCTATATACTCGGATATTCCGTGAGACGAGTGTTTATCTTTCGGCTCGGCTTCTAAGTTCATTGATCGTGGCGATGAGGATTTTGAAGCCGAGATGGAAATAATATTACGTGCGCGAAAAGATAGACGGGGAGGGAGAAAGGGGATGATGAGAGAGGTGAGAGACAGCGAGAGAGGAGGGAGAGCAAAAGAAATAAAGAGAGAAAGAGAGAGAGAGAGAGTGAGAAAGAGCCTCTGGAATAACCTATTTATATATACATTCATACGTGATATAACTGAATCATTCCGTCGAACGTGCCGCAATGTGCTCGATTTGAGGATGAGGTTTTGAAGAATATACGACATACGTCGACACAGAGTCGACCGAGAGGATCCGCGGGCTGGTACCGATGTGACAACAGCTACGTCGAGGTCGTGGCGCTCACTGCTACGTGCCAGGCTTCTTAATTAGCCGCCTTTATCGTTAATCAGCCGACACGGTGGAACAAGTATACGTGGTAGCGTGCTAGAGGGATACAGGTCGAAACAGAAAGAAAGAGATAGACAGAATGAGAGGGGGGGGGAGGAGAAAGGGAAGGAGGGACAGAGGAGCAGAGAGGGAAGGTGAGAGAAGGGGCGGGAAGGGCACAGCGGAGAAGAGACAGAAGAGAAAAGCGGCACATACAGGGGTGAAGCGAGCGTCGGTGTATGCGGACGGACGCGGTGCAGTCGAATCAGCAGAATACCGCACCTGATCAATTAAGCTGCTAATCACGCCGCAATCACTGGCCACTATCGCCACTACCCATCGGTCGTCCTCCACTATCTCGCGTACCGAGAATCCGACCGCGCGTCCTCGTCCACCGGCATCGTCATCTCCCTCGCCTCGTTCTCTCCCCCGGGTGCCTCTCCTCTTCCTCTCGACTCGACCGTCTGCTCGGCTGGACGTGAGAGACCGATGTGGCACGCGTCGTCAGGTCAGGTGCAAAACGGACCGCCCGTCCTCCGTTGATCGGTCAGTCGTGAGATCGCGGCGAGCGCAAGCACCGCGCCAAGGAGCTTTAACGAGCTTGCGCGACCCTCGCACGACTAACCGAGGCCTGGTATCGGGGCTCGCCTGCCGCCCCTCGCCTCTGCCGTGAGAACGCTGAGAGGAGCGGCGCCACGAGCGCGCGGGCTAGAGAAACTACCCTCCCGTCGTGGATTCCCTTCTCCGTGGTGGTGGATAGAGAGGTACTGCGCCACACGCGCGCAGGCGGCTGTATCGGGGTGGCGCAGAGCGTGAAACTTGCAGACCCGTTCAATCGCGACCGCCTGAAAACCCGTTGGGAGGATTTTCGTGCGCTCTCTCGCCCCCGGAGCGCGGGGAAATAATGCCAACTGCGCGCGACCGCTCGGGCTTAGAGAAGCTTGATATTTCACGCGTGACATTTCTGTCCGCTTCTGACACTTCTGTCAATATAGCATTTTCTTGTTGCATCACATATCTAACGCATGCGAGAGAAAGAGAAAGAGAGAGAGGGGCAAGAGAGGAAGTGGAGGGAGGAAGACAGAGAGAGAGAGAGAGAGAGAGAGAGAAATCCTTTAGCACGTTGCACGTTACGCCTGTGCTCCTGTCAGACGCGCAAGTGTCATACGATAAATGTCAGACGTAAACGCAACTTAAAGAGTAATTTATAAGCACATTGTCAACATCACGGCTAATAAGGCGTGATTGCGTGGGGTGTACGCGGCATATCGTAAACACGTAGTGCACGTACTCCGCAGCCGTCACAACAATCTACGATAAATCCCTGCCAGCCAACTCGGGCGTATCGCTAGTTCTAGTCTAGCACTAAAGAGCAAAAGTTAGCTCACGATATATGAGCATATGCGTGTGACAATACACGGTGCTTTATTGCGTGCACGTCTGAACTCGTGATTAAACGCGTTATCCTTCTTCTTCGAGAGATGTCTTGATGTGATAATTTTCTCACGACATTGTTTGTTGTCTGATCGTTTATTTTGGAGATTACACACGCACGCACTCACACGCTCTTTCAGTGTACGTATCGTCTCTCAACGATCGTCTATTGCTCTCTCCCATGTCTGTCTCTGTTGCGAAACCAAGTTGATCTATTATTCAAGTACAAACTGGACCGTTATCGTGCAAGCCGTGCTTGCCCTTACTGCCCCGGCTTCCCTCGCGTCACATTCTTTCACCTCATGGCTCGTGTAAGTTCTTTTTCTCGCGTCTTTCTTTGTGGGGCAACCACCTGTAACTCCTTCGAGACCCCAGCGTTCCAAACTGCACGCACCCCCGTCGTCGCCTAACCGCGCTTAATTCAATCGCCACGTCATTCCACGCCCTTCGCGTCCGAACGAGTCACCTTGTCGTGCAGCAATTCGTCGCAGACCGATCTCTCTCTCTCTCTCTCTACCCATTTCATCGCCGACATATAATTACTCAGTAAATTGTTTAATTCAGATCATAAAATAGGAAGTATGGATTCGATGGAGAGACTCGGCAATTTATGTCACCGCGTTTTTACACTTGTCAAAATTGACATCTACGAATCGTTTGCTTCTAAGTCTAGATGCAACTATTTTTACGTTCCCAATGAAGTGTTCTTTTAGCGAATTACGTAAGCATCATCTCAATGCACTATTGATTTCTGCGTCAGTCGATAAATAGATATGGAGAACATCTCGCTGCATATCTCAGTCTGACAAGGCAGAAAAACACTGCAAGAAATCGAAGAAAAATTTATGATACTTATTTCTGTAGAAACATAAACCTTTCTATTTTCTCTTAACATTGAAATAACGTAAAATGTATGACGTATGAAAGTATCAGCGACTGGACGAGTTAACTGATCGACGAGAAATAGATAGTCTGTATTGCTCGTCGTCCGTAAAATAGAAATTGACATATCGACCTCTGGAAAGACAGGAAGCGTGTGAATCTGACAGGAAATAGAAACACCCTAATACAGCGACGATAAAATCGATAGTAACTGCGTGAATTTATAAACAAGACTCACAAAGATCGGACATCTGGTAGAATTTGCTCGACGGGTAACGAATCGACGCATATACTGACAAGGAACCCCATATAGATGTTTAGCTTTGATTTAGATGAGCTTGAAATATATTCATACCAAACGAAGTAATTCAGGCCAAACGAAGTAATTCAGACGAAACGAAGTAATTCAGACCAAACGAAGTAATTCAGACCAAACGAAGTAATTCAGACCAAACAAAGAGACACGTATTTTTTTATAGGTGCCCAGACGAACTTTTAGGGGGAAAAACACTCCTTTGAAAAAAATCAATTTTTTTCTTTAGGAGCATGTATCGTCAAAAGTACAAGAGATAGAAAAAATTTTTCTAAACAAAAATTTAATGATTTTAAGAGTACGATTTTTTTCAAAAGGAATGTTTTGCCCTCTAAAAGGTCGCCTGGGCACGTATAAAAAAATACGTGTCTCTTCTTTTTGTCTGAATTACATATATTTCAAGCTCATCCAAATCGGAGTTAAACACCTATGTGGGGTTCTTTGTGAGACAAAAAATAGTTAGATCGACAAAATCATCGATTACCCACCTTCGAAGAACTATTGTACTTATTAAACAAATAATACACGTTAGTATAACAATAAGTTGCGTTCATGCAGTTACTGATCAAATTGCAATTATAGAATCAATTGATATATTGACACACAAGGTGTCTCAGACTCTCCTCCGCAATTTGTGGAAACGGATTGAAGTAAACATAAAAGTTCTATATGTATA
>NW_022639512.1:972513-982669 GCF_010583005.1 Odontomachus brunneus | reverse complement strand
TATATACAGGGTGAGCCATTTTAATCGACGGATCCAAATTGCTCCTAAAATACGCCAGCTACAAAAAAATGGTTAAGACAAGAATTGTAGACGACACCGGGGGTCATTTTACCGTGCTAATAATTTTGAACTTCAGATCGATTTTCAAGGTCATTCGAAGGTCAAAGTCATTTTTTTTAATTAGAATTCCTATTTTTGACACCGGATTCAAAAAGAGCAGAAAATTTTACGTTAAAAATGATATTTAGATTTTTTTCTCAGTCCAAGAAGGTCAAATTTCCCTTTCAATCTGACGAGTACTAATATGAGGATCATAATGAACAATTGCTAAAACAGCAACAGCCTGCGCATCATTTTCGTCATGACATCGTCGTTGTCGAACGATGATGTCCATTGCGAGCTCTTTGAGTTAATCTTCGTATTGTCGTGTTGTTTGGATGTCTCCTCTCTGGATAGCGTTCAGCATAAAGCTTTGATGCAGCATAGTAATTATTATGACATTCCTCTAAAATTAATATCATATCAACAATTTCATTAGGAGGATAGTCAGCCATATTTAAAAAAATTTTTTCAAGTTACCCTGCACTCAAAAAAGAAAAATTGTTAAAGGCAATACTTTAAAAGTGTTTGTTTTTACTTTTAAAATTTTATTTATTACGCCTTATTAATAATCATATCAAAGTGAGATTATTGCGCATCAATTTCGGAAGTGGAATGACAACGTTTTGCAACTTTTCTTCTATTAGTTTTTATTTGTTAATACCGCGAAACACTTATCATGCATAAAAATCTTTAAAATTAACATTAACAGCTTCTAAGTTGTTTTTAATCATTTTTTATTTGACCTTCTTGGACTCAGAAAAAAAAATCTAAATATCATTTTTAACGTAAAATTGTCTGCTCTTTTCGAATCCGATGTCAAAAATAGGGGTTCTAATTTTAAAAAATGACTTTGACCTTCGAATGACTTTGAAAATCGATCTGAAGGTCAAAATTATTAGCACGGTAAAATGACCCCCGGTGTCCTCTACAATTCTTGTCTTAACCATTTTTGTGTAGCTGGCGTATTTTAGGAGCAATTTGGATCCGTCGATTAAAATGGCTTACCCTGTATATACATTATACATATATATATTTATTTTATATATATATATAGTTTTGTGATATCCGTAATAATAGTCGAAATATTAATTAAAGAAAATTGATGAATGATCACACGCGATATGGTAGATATAGTTTACTTGAAGGAATTTTGTTGGTTCAAACAAAATCTCATTAATTTAACCACTCAGGGTGCATATATTTCAAAATATCGTTTCTCAATAAATTTAGATATGTAATTTCGCTTTGTGACTGCAACCGCGTTATTAAATGTTACACAAGGAATTGCAATCTTAACAATTTATAGTGCGTTCAACATTTACAATGACGTTTTTCTTTGTTAATAATCTCTTTATGAACAATGGACGAAATCTCGAAAAAGGGAAATGGGCCAAATCTTGAAGAATTATTCAGATATTTTTTCGATTCCCAAGCGAGGCAAGCCGTTAAATGATTTTCTTGAAATAATTCTGTCAGAAAATTTTGATAATTTTTGTGGATTTTTTAAATTGATTCTTAAGTTATAAGCTTTTGTTTGAGACAAATAAATGCATGCTATATACAATTTTTAAGAAGATGGAATTTATTTACTCGCAGCGAGTCATTCAAAGTTCCCTTCTTGGGAACTTATGTTTGCGAAATTAACATAGAAATCAGAAGGATATACAAGACGCCAAGATCAAAATCATCATCAAAATGAGGACCCTTGTTCTATAGTTTTCCTACTTCTTAGATAGCTATATTTCTCCATCGTGAAATGAAGTCGGGGATCGCAATTGCATGCAAATGCAGGTGGATGGGTACTTACACATTCGAGTCAAGTGTCAAATGCTCTTTTCGGAATAAAGTTTCTACATTTTCACTCCGCACGCGTTCGCGTTTTCCCCACAAACTTTCTACTCTATCTCTTTATCGATCGCATGGCCGATCTAACACACGATAACGTATCTGTCTGATATAAAACGTTTGCACTGCAATAAGAAGCGAAAGATAATATCGGTGCGACATTTTCGTTACTTTGTCTCTTCCTCGTTTGAGAAAAAGCAACCAACGAAAAAACGGGAAGGTAATTTCAAAAGTCATTCGGGGAGCGCACATTTCACAATGCGCATTTCACGTTCTCGCATCGCCCTATTGATTCGCTCCTGTAACATTTTCAAAGCATGCCTCTCAACCATTAACTTGTTCAATCGCGGTCAATTGCAGAAAACAAAGTGTAAAGTTCAATATGTCGTAGCAGTTTTCCAGTATTACGAGTATTAAGGATATACAATATCCAAATCCGATAACAACTGCTAAAAAATACATAATAAAAAAATATCTTATGTTTAAAAATATAATCTTGTTCTTTGGAAAATCCTCTTATATACGGCCTCTAAAGGATTCTTCTGAAACCAAAACAAAGACATTCTAACATTTCAGAAAAAATTCTGCTTGCAAAATTATTATTTTCTGTCATTCCACATTCCAAGCGAAAACTTTTGCCGAAATTCTCCATCTAATGAAATAAGCGGAAATATACCAAATATTATTCCAACTTTTTCCTTTTAAGTCAAGAGGGACGTGTTTGCGTGAGGCAGAATGTCCTCTTATTAAAAGAAATTTCTGTCAAGAACAAAACTCGTTCTGGAGATAAAAGATAAAGTCCCTCAAACTTCAAGAATATTGCGCTGAGAATATCTCCATCTCAATTTCAAAAGGATGCTCTTGAGACCATGTGCAAAAGGATTCCATTAAAAATGGAATTATATACTTTTTATTCACGTAAATGACCCGCGGTATCTCGAATATCTTTCATTACGCATAAAATCTATTTTCCACGTGGGCGATGAAACACTCAGCCACCATATATGCTCATTAACCTGATAAATGCCGTCTGATAAGACCTCGAAGATAAGAGCCGAATATCAGCGAGATACACGGCCATCATCCGGTTGCTTTCTACTCTGTCGAAGTAATTTTGGTCTTTTTATCTCGCTACCCGTTTCCTATTTCGTCCTTTGTTCCTCTCGTTTACGTGATCAACATTAAACACGCACACATACGCGAGCGTGCGTGGGCGAGTACACATACACACGCACATATGTACACTCTTTGCTTTTCGTTCGCTCTATCTGATCTCACCCCTGTGTAAACCCTCCATACCATCCATCCTCGATCCAGGCTCAGTTTGGATCGAATCCTTCTTCGTCCATCTCCTTTCTCTCCACCTCTTACACCCTGCCTCCCTTTCGTACCTGCCTTTTTCCATCCTCGCCTGTACTACATGTCCCTTTTTCTCCCTGACTTCTCTCGCTCTCTCCCTCTTTTTCCGCCTCCTTCTCCCTTCTCCCTATCCGAGAGCGTATCTGGCTAAACCCACTAGAGAGGTTCAGTCGTGGACGCGCCGCGGCACAAGCAACAACCGTGCCGTCAATTTATTACATCGTCACGCTAAAAATAAACGTATCGAAATAACCGTCTGATCTTTCGCGTTTGTACCGCGCAATCCCTCGCAATTCCTCTCGCCGTGTTTCCCGCGCTCTCGACGCGGCCGAACAGACGTTCCGCTTGCATTTTACTCCAATTACTCGCAACAGTAACGAGGAATATCGAATTGCCGGCGAATCGGCATTTCGCTAATAGCGTGGAAACTTGCGCAGGATAAACAAACAGCACGCGCGAACTACTTTCGAGCCGCGGGCGGACCGTATCGTCGGTTATATCTACTGAACGGGCTAACACGACTGACCGTCTCTACTGAAAACTCGTATCTGGCTTTACGACTGAATATTCCACTCGTAATCCTCCACGGCGATCGCGCGCAGATTTCCGATGTGGAATTTCACGTTCTGTCCCAAAGGTAAGGCAAACGTTGCTACATTATCGTTTTCCTTCTTTTTACAATCCTCTTTAGATTGAAATATGAAGTGAAGGCTCTCCTTTTTCATGATTTTTTATTAATTCTTATTGAATTCCGTATGTGTCTTTCATATTACAGTTACCCCAACAATTTTTCTGTGGATCACGAGAAATTTGTTTCTGCACAATGTCGGAGATTGTCTTGACATTTTGTCAATTGTATTTATACGCGAGCAAATACGTCGTTTCCTTGTTCGCGAGTATTTTCTAATTTTCCAATTTAATAATATTTGACTTGCTAAAGCCACATGATGGTCGATAGGGCGACAATGTGGATGAATTCAGGATCGTTCGCTGTCGACTCACTGGCAGATCAGCCGACACGAGAGGACGAGATTATGATAACAGATTACAGCGCGAAAAATTTAGCGAACATGGCGCGTTATCAGATGTTCCATGTAACAGATCGTTTACAGGAGACAGCTGCGAAGCGAATGAGAACGTACAATATGGGATTATGCGAAAGTATCCGTGTTTTATCATTCTTTTTTTTAACTTTAATCCCACTCTACGTGATCTCCACATTACTCAGAAATTAATGTTTGCATAACATTAACGTAACATTGTCGAACTGCATGTACGCCGCGTCAATTCTTCTTCCATATTTTTCTTCCATATTTTTTTCCAACAATTTTGAATTAAATAAAATACGGTAGAATAGCACAGTAAAATACGGTAGTATATACGGTGAAATAAAAAATTTCACTGTTATTTTTATGTTATCACCGTTGAGCGATATGCAATTTGTACGCGCTTAATACTTTGTGAAAATTGCAGGATTTATTTCCCGGACAAATGAATTGGCCTGCTATTACATTGACGAAACAGGAAATTATACTTTTTAAAAAAAAGAAGAAATTATATATATATATAAAAAAAGTTTTCCGCCTCTATTCAGATATTTATTAAATTTTTACACTCTTTGCATCACACAATCGATGCATCCACACGACGATCGTGCAGATATTTTATCTTTCTTAAAGGAACCACGATCCTCATATTATGCGAAAGGAAAATATTGAAATCGTAGAGCCGACGCATTATTACAGCAAAACAACATTATTACCGCAAACTTCTATTTTGGTACAGCAAAGTAGAATGTATCGATTTATGGAATCTCAAGGGACAGTCGTAAACAGAGGACGCCAGGATTTGCTACAATGATATATCGCGAAGCGAGACTGTCAGCTACACCGGTCACCCGTCCTTCTTATTAGTAAAGAATATTCAATTTATTTACAATACACAGGGTGTCTCAGACTCTCCTCCGCAATTTTTGTGGGAACGTAGAACGGATTGAGGTGGTCCTATGCCGATATTCGCAATAATTGTCGAGATATTAACTAAAGAAGATTGGTGAATGATCACGCGCGATATGGTAGATGAATTATAGTGATATGTGCTATTATGTGCTCGTACACGGAGAAAAATAATTTTGCTCTTTTAGCAAAATTGTCGTTGCTATTGCATATTCGTAGTGACATCAAAAAAATTTAGTTGACGTAATTAATTTTATAAATTATTCATTAGCAGAAGTAGTTTCGTTGCCAGGATAGAAAAAATTTGTTGAATGTATTTGTCCTAAAAGTCATGTTAATTTGCTATTAATGCAAGATAATTTATCCTTAGCAAATTTATTTGCTATCGGAGCAAAACTGCAACTGCTTACATAAATCTATCATGATTCTTATAGCAAAATAATTTGTAGATTCAGCAAATAGTGATTAGTACTCTTAGCAAATCTTTTTGCTGTCCATATAATAACGAAAAGATTTTGCTAGACCAGCAGAAAATTTACTGGGCCAACAAATTATTTGTGTCCGGGTACATTTGATCAAATTGAATAAATAAGTCTTCTACCATTTTGCAGATAATCACGTAGATTTTTAGTTATTAACAAAAAAAAATTGTTACATAATTATGCGCGATATTTTGCGCGATAATGCACAAATCTTCTTTAATTAATATCTAAAAATTCATGTGATTAAAATGGTAAAGAACTTTTTGTTCAGTTTGACCAAACGACGCCACTGCCATATTGTGCGTGATCATTCACCAATCTTCTTTAAGTAATACCTCAAGATTTATTGCGAATATCGTAAAACGGTAACATGGGACTTTTATATTCACCTCAATCCGTTCTACGTTTCCATAAAAATTGCGGGGAGGAGTCTGAGACACTCTGTATAGATACCAGAAGGTAATAGTACGCGTTCTCTGTCTCTTATTTTAGCGTCATCTAAACGAGCGCGGACGCGACAAAATTTCAGGCGTTAAAGGCTTTCGACTGTGCAAAGAAAATTACGTTCTTTGCAAAACGAGCAGTGAAAATTAAATATAATATCTGATTTCACGGAGTGAATCGCGAAGTAAATTGCACGTTGTAAAAAGACCAAAGGGTCGAGACTACGTTTAAGCGGAGCAATTTTCTCTCCCGCTTGTCATGATACAACAATAAGCCGGGCTTAATTTCGCGGAAAGAATGAACAATCGCACGGAGAAAGGCTGAGCGTACGCATATCGTCACATAATTGCGAGTTATAAGTAAGGTATTAAGTAAGATAAACGAGAGATTCATAAATTATTGCATGGAATTTAATTTCTTCCTGCGCGCGAGTTCACGCACCAGAGACGATAATGGCTATTCATAACGTCGACGTGACGATACATCGCGCATAATCGGATCTGTTTATTATTCCCGACCTTGTTTTCTGTTCAGGAATATCCGGAAGAATATCCGGGATACACGCATTGTGTGTGAGAACGCGATGCCATATAAACAAGCATGTGTATTGTCATGTACGTGATACGGTGAAATCCTATATTGGAGAGCACAGAGATGAAATTCTGACTTCAACACACGTATATACACGGGTTCCCACCATTATGTCGATAATTTCTTTATTATCTTTTGGATAAATAATGTCACGTTATTCCGCGAGATCAATCAATTATGCCAACCTGTCTCGCGCGCGTGAGAACGAAAAATCTTGCTTTAGATTTCACTGGAATAGATAGCCATAATTATACAAATATTATTCAACTCAAATTATTATTATTAACCACTATAATAAAAATTGAGTAAAATTTTAACAAAATCTCTCTCTCTCTCTCTCTCTCTCTCTCTTTCTCTCTTAATAGAATATTATTAAATTTTCCGTTTTTTCATAGTAAAAAAAAACTAATATTACAAAATTAAATATTTTCACAAGTTTTTCAGTGGTTCACACGATAACGACAGCTTAATAAGCTTACAGAAATTTCCTACCTAAAATTCAGCTTAATTGAATCACCGAGAATCAATATTACTGCAAAATGACGACCTTGAAAAGAAAAACGAAATATATTTTAACTGCATGTACCATACACTTATATTAAGTATTTGATTATCAGAATTATATTTTTCTTCTTTTTATATGTTGTATATAAACATATAAATACATGTCAAAATAACACTTTTGCATATTTATTCAGTTTATAATAAAAAATAACACTTTTGCATATTCATTCAGTTTGTCATAAAAAATTGTGAAAAAACAAGATTTTCAAGCAATCTAACCCTTCAATCCCCTTAAATTTGTCCAACGAGTAGGAGAGGCCGAGGATAATTGATTATCGTATGAGTTGATAAAATCGATTATTTGTACTATTCTTTAATATATTTTAGAATCAAGCAAATAGAAATTTCAAAGCCTTCCTTCTTTGACACGATTAAAAATCTTGCTTGCTTAATTCTGTAATTTATTAAAAAATAGCAGAAACAATCGGTTTTACCAATTTACCCCGATAACCAAATAGCCCTAGTCTCTCTTATCCTTAACCTTTAGAGGGCTGGAAAACCACTATAGTGGTGGTAGACAGTTAGTTGCATTCATGTTCTACACTTATCTATTTATGTGTATATAGGTATTTACACATCCAGATACAAGTTTGCACCCACTATCTTCCCCCATCCCTCTCCTCTTCCCCCTATTTGCTATTTTTTTCTTATATAACTCTATAACGATATAACTATAAATTTTCATAATTTACAAAAATTTACAAAAACAGTTCTAGAGGAAAACCTCTAGAAACCTATTTTTTCAAATTTCAAGATTTTAACATTGTAAAAATTATAGAAAGCTCCTTTGAACTAACAGAAATATTTAAATGGCTTATAAAGAGCCAAGCACTTAGTGCCATTAGATATTAATATTACTTTAATAACATTAATATGATAGTGGGAGGATAATATGTCCAGCATGTAAAACGCACGTATCGAAATTTTCTCAATCATCGTACGCGGCGAATCAACCTTCCACACTTAGACCGATCCTTGAGTCCCAAACTTATATATAAGGTAAACGTCCTAGTGATTGAACGTGTATCGATAATTGAATTATTAATAATATACTTGTGTTTGTTAAGATGCTTATCAATAAATGAAACAAAATCACAAAGTAACTAAATATTTATTACATTGTTTTGTATATTGAAAGGCGTTTCAACAAAGAAAAATACAAAACCAATATGTTAATCATTGGGACATGTATGTTCGACCACTGGGACGTTTACCTTATATATTTATATTCCCAAAACCTCCATTAAACCGATGATTCAAATAGATTCCTTTTATATGTTGCGAAAAAACTGCCTCCGCCAGGACTCGAACTTGGAATCTTCCTACTTTCCGGGCGGGACGGCTTTCCATTCGGCTTTCTTTCTTTCTTTTTCTCTCGACTTGCACCTTAGAGAATTTATAATTGTGTTGCGAGAGGACTGTCGAAGCCTCGGTGACCGAATGGAAAGGCGTTCCGCCCGGAAAGTGGAGAGGTTCCAGGTTCGAGTCCTGGCGGAGGCAGTTTTTTCGCAACATATAAAAGGAATCTATCTGAATCATTGGTTTAATAGGGGTTTTGAATATAAATATATATATATATAAGTATATGGAATATAAATATATATATAAGTTTGAGACTCAAGGATCAGTCTAAGTGTGGAAGGGTTGATTCGCCGCGTACGATGATCAAGAAAATTTCGATACATGCTGGACATATTATCCTCCCACTATCATATTAATATTATTAAAGTAATATTAATATCTAATGGTCCTAAGACATCCATGCTAGGCTCCTTATAAGCCATTTAAATATTTTTATTTTAACATTGTCTTTACCCTCCAGGGTCGGGACCACCACTTAAGTGGTGGTTTCCGTGATCGGTACTTTGTATACGATGAATACTATATGATATAAGGTACACTTTTTATCGATTTTCTTCGTGGAATCTGGTACTTCAAATGCCAGCCTTCTAAAGGTTAAGGAAAAGAAAATTGATCATGCTTTTGACCTCTTGGACGATTGCGAGAAACCTTAATGCTATCTACACTTTTTAAATCATGTATCAAATGTTCTAGATTTTTCTCGAAACATACTTCTCATGTTGATTGGATCATTCTTGCGTAATTACGGCCATATCCCGTTGTGTTTGCTATCATACATAAAAATATTTCACGACTAACGGAATATCCGAGCGCGAAACAGACTTGGTTCTCTCGAACACCAGGTGCAAACGATTCATTCTATGCGACGGTCGTTTAACGTTACGAAAGATCTGAGTGTCTCCCGGTGAGTTATAAAGTACGATTATCGTATTAATCCACTTGAGGGATTGTCGCGATGTTAGCGACGGAAATAAAATCTGCTGACAGATAATTATCTCAATAGTATTAATTGCTGTCCGCGGATTTTCTAGAATTATGCGTATAATGAACGGCTTATTATCTTTCTCATAAATCTCAATATTGCGTGAGGCGCTTTCGTAATAAAAAAGATGAAAGATACGCTGCTATATATTACGAGGGTGGTCTGAAAAGTTTCCGACCTAACAAAGATACAAGTCATTTTTTCTGAAAATTGTTTTTTATTTTTCAACATAGTCTCCTTGTAAATCTACACACTTCTCCCAGCGATGCTCCCATCTCTGTAACCCGTCGAAATAGTACTCGGCGTTTTTCTCTGCAAAATAATTGTTCACGAAGGTGATTGCCTCTTCATTTGACGAAAATCTCTGTCCTCCGAGCGCAATTTTTAGATGAGGGAACAAAAAGAAGTCGCTTGGGGCTAGATCTGGTGAGTAAGGTGGATGGTCAAGCAGTTCAAACCGTAATTCGTGG
>NW_022639512.1:969587-972503 GCF_010583005.1 Odontomachus brunneus | reverse complement strand
AACTTTTCAGACCACCCTCGTATGTCACGAAAAGTCTTACATCGGCAAGCAATTAGCAGAACATTTCTGTAATATATACATATAAAATTTTGTACGCAGAGAAGACATTATAGTAAAAATTGCACGGAGAAAACAAGTTCGGTTGTGTTAACATGAGATTTAATTTTCATTCACAAACCAACGCGCTTTGGTTAAAGAAAACGGAATTTCTAGTTCCTAAGACCACAAATTTTGGTCGTAAGACCGCAGAAATTCTATGTTTTTCCATCAAATGGTTCGTTCATTAACACCAAATTTAACATTTAATAC
Organism: Odontomachus brunneus; assembly: GCF_010583005.1. Taxonomy (NCBI): domain Eukaryota; kingdom Metazoa; phylum Arthropoda; class Insecta; order Hymenoptera; family Formicidae; genus Odontomachus; species Odontomachus brunneus. Next base: position 972,194 of record NW_022639512.1, on the reverse strand, counting down.
AACCGAATTTTTTTTCAGTATACAATTATGTAATCTTGGACCATAAAAATTACAACCGAGATTATTATATATTCGTTTAAAAATGCAATGCGTATTTAACTTTTTACCATAAAATTATTGTGGTTATTTGCGAATGTTTCTTATATCGCGTATATTCTGTAGATCTTATTAAATTTACTATTTTTACATTAAATTTACTATTTTTCCATTATTTCATTATTTTTCATTATTTTCCACTATTTTACTATTATTTCTACTATAATGTCAAAGTTCAGTTTTACATTATAAAAAATATAATCTTTACATAATTTTTACATTGTTCTCTCCTCGTATACCGAGGACGGCGTTATTAAATTTGAATAAGTTAACAGTCACACGCCATAATACAAGGAATGTAAAATTTCACGTATTCATCGATATTCCAGCATTTATATCTAATCAATCATTATGCTAGGACGCGTTATACGTTCAGCTTGCATTGTTCTCTCTTTCTTTCTCTCTCTCTTTCTTTTTAAACATCGCAAAAACAGATCGATTACTGGATTTAATGGCCGCGCAATACTTCCGCATATTGCATTATATGTGAAATATCGCTATTTTTACAATTCCGGACCAATTTGTTCCGACAACTGACACTGCCGTTAATTAACATCAACAATTCATTAAAACTTCCACCCTGAAATTTATGACTTTTCTTATCGCTATCTCGTTTCCAATTCCTATCATCGTTTCATCGGGAAGACATAATAAAGTAGGAAGGACCGATATAGATTCTACGTGCCTCTCTCTAGAGAATTTCTCCAATAAGATCGAGCAAAGTTTCGGACATAAATGACATTTTTGCTCCATATTGCATTGACGTTTCGCCGTAATCATCACTTCCGCCTTTCTCGCACACAAGATTATCATACTGAGTGGTTTCTATATACTTCTTATTCTTTTTTTTTTTGTTTAATAATCCTCTTTTTCCGATCATGATTCTCTTCTTCTGATTAGCATTCAAATAACCGCGCGTAACTATCGATAATTGATAAATCCTCGAATTGTAAGGGAAACTCCGGCAAAAAGAATTTTAAGTAAAATAATATTTCGACGAAATTATTAGCACGTAAAGAGTTGAAAAATCGATTCCGTTCCTCATTTTATTCTCTGCCTGGTACATGACGGGGACTTTTTTTCTTTTTTCTTTTTGTTACTGATTGCTTCACGACAAAGCGGTCTTTGGATGGGGCAATCGTGTAATTTGCAAGTACAGCCTGAACTATAAGCCATTGCGCCAGAATAGAAATCTCTCGAGATGAAGTATGTGACTATGCCGCTCTCGCCTTTGTCATCAAATAATCCGAGTAAGTCATAAATTGCTTTCTCACTATCCATCCCACTACAACGTAGTTGTTTACTCAACGGCTACTCATTATTATTCAAGTATCGCAGTCCGCAATGTGCCACTCACGCCTACGTATTCGTCGCGGAGTCTCACCTCGCCAAGACTCTGAAAATCCGTGTAAATCGATAGAAGATATGCCTCCGTGAATATTGTTCCGAGAGCTCGGCGGGAAATTATGGAGGACCGATGGAATTACACGAAATCACTTTTTTGATCCCAATTTGATGAAATTAGTTTTCCGCGAGTTGCGGGGTTATTTCTTTTTTACTCTTTCGCTGGCTCGCAAATGCGCGTAATAGATCTGGAATTGCGTCATTTCCCGAGGCAGAATCCCACATCAGCAACTCTAAACGTCCGTGTGTTAAATTGCAATTCAATTGCTGATGAAATCTGCGATGCGCGATGCGACTCTTTCACCTATCCCCCTCCCTCCCGGCATCTTACTTTTTTTACCTGTTCTTAGAAGCGAATATGTAGTCGGCTTGAATATTCTAAAAATGTAAGCTTGAATATTCTAAAAAGTTTCGTATGTATTGACTTTACAAATAGTTGACACACAATTCAAATATTCATAAAGCATCGGCAGACACGACCTTTCGCGTCTGTGCATTAATATAGAACGAGATGAACGGACAAAACACGAGCCGAAATTTTTATACTAAATTAATCTTGCAAATTTTGTCCGACTTGAGGAGTTTGAAGATATAACATTATATACTTGTTTTTAACACTACGAATGATTATTATCACTTAAAACAAGACTTATCTCCGAATTATTTTCTATTCTCAGGATATCCTCTGGAGATCTTGTGTTGTCTGGAAACAAGTATAGGTTAATAAATAATGAAATATTTACGAAGTTCTAATTATAAAACCAATTATGAATACCAACCGAAATATCAGCTAAAAAATCTCTTTATCTTTTATAACAAATAACATACCTAAAAATATTTGATGTATCGCTGCCAGCGTCTTGGTGTCCTGGTCTCTTGGTTTAGCATCCCGTCTGCCCGCTGCTTCGTCGTGGCATTCCGGATATTTGTGGCACTGACACTCGCGTAGATACGACTATTCGATTTGAAAAACGCGCGTTAATTAATCCTCAAGCTACTATGCGCCACTAAAGCTTCCCTGTAAGGCTGGAGTCCCATGGCATGTATTTTCCGCGTGTCGCGTAAGCGCGTAACCAATAGATTTCGACGTTTAGTATTTCTGTTGGA
>NW_022639512.1:966714-969577 GCF_010583005.1 Odontomachus brunneus | reverse complement strand
TAAATTTTCCGTTTTTTCATAGTAAAAAAAAACTAATATTACAAAATTAAATATTTTCACAAGTTTTTCAGTGGTTCACACGATAACGACAGCTTAATAAGCTTACAGAAATTTCCTACCTAAAATTCAGCTTAATTGAATCACCGAGAATCAATATTACTGCAAAATGACGACCTTGAAAAGAAAAACGAAATATATTTTAACTGCATGTACCATACACTTATATTAAGTATTTGATTATCAGAATTATATTTTTCTTCTTTTTATATGTTGTATATAAACATATAAATACATGTCAAAATAACACTTTTGCATATTTATTCAGTTTATAATAAAAAATAACACTTTTGCATATTCATTCAGTTTGTCATAAAAAATTGTGAAAAAACAAGATTTTCAAGCAATCTAACCCTTCAATCCCCTTAAATTTGTCCAACGAGTAGGAGAGGCCGAGGATAATTGATTATCGTATGAGTTGATAAAATCGATTATTTGTACTATTCTTTAATATATTTTAGAATCAAGCAAATAGAAATTTCAAAGCCTTCCTTCTTTGACACGATTAAAAATCTTGCTTGCTTAATTCTGTAATTTATTAAAAAATAGCAGAAACAATCGGTTTTACCAATTTACCCCGATAACCAAATAGCCCTAGTCTCTCTTATCCTTAACCTTTAGAGGGCTGGAAAACCACTATAGTGGTGGTAGACAGTTAGTTGCATTCATGTTCTACACTTATCTATTTATGTGTATATAGGTATTTACACATCCAGATACAAGTTTGCACCCACTATCTTCCCCCATCCCTCTCCTCTTCCCCCTATTTGCTATTTTTTTCTTATATAACTCTATAACGATATAACTATAAATTTTCATAATTTACAAAAATTTACAAAAACAGTTCTAGAGGAAAACCTCTAGAAACCTATTTTTTCAAATTTCAAGATTTTAACATTGTAAAAATTATAGAAAGCTCCTTTGAACTAACAGAAATATTTAAATGGCTTATAAAGAGCCAAGCACTTAGTGCCATTAGATATTAATATTACTTTAATAACATTAATATGATAGTGGGAGGATAATATGTCCAGCATGTAAAACGCACGTATCGAAATTTTCTCAATCATCGTACGCGGCGAATCAACCTTCCACACTTAGACCGATCCTTGAGTCCCAAACTTATATATAAGGTAAACGTCCTAGTGATTGAACGTGTATCGATAATTGAATTATTAATAATATACTTGTGTTTGTTAAGATGCTTATCAATAAATGAAACAAAATCACAAAGTAACTAAATATTTATTACATTGTTTTGTATATTGAAAGGCGTTTCAACAAAGAAAAATACAAAACCAATATGTTAATCATTGGGACATGTATGTTCGACCACTGGGACGTTTACCTTATATATTTATATTCCCAAAACCTCCATTAAACCGATGATTCAAATAGATTCCTTTTATATGTTGCGAAAAAACTGCCTCCGCCAGGACTCGAACTTGGAATCTTCCTACTTTCCGGGCGGGACGGCTTTCCATTCGGCTTTCTTTCTTTCTTTTTCTCTCGACTTGCACCTTAGAGAATTTATAATTGTGTTGCGAGAGGACTGTCGAAGCCTCGGTGACCGAATGGAAAGGCGTTCCGCCCGGAAAGTGGAGAGGTTCCAGGTTCGAGTCCTGGCGGAGGCAGTTTTTTCGCAACATATAAAAGGAATCTATCTGAATCATTGGTTTAATAGGGGTTTTGAATATAAATATATATATATATAAGTATATGGAATATAAATATATATATAAGTTTGAGACTCAAGGATCAGTCTAAGTGTGGAAGGGTTGATTCGCCGCGTACGATGATCAAGAAAATTTCGATACATGCTGGACATATTATCCTCCCACTATCATATTAATATTATTAAAGTAATATTAATATCTAATGGTCCTAAGACATCCATGCTAGGCTCCTTATAAGCCATTTAAATATTTTTATTTTAACATTGTCTTTACCCTCCAGGGTCGGGACCACCACTTAAGTGGTGGTTTCCGTGATCGGTACTTTGTATACGATGAATACTATATGATATAAGGTACACTTTTTATCGATTTTCTTCGTGGAATCTGGTACTTCAAATGCCAGCCTTCTAAAGGTTAAGGAAAAGAAAATTGATCATGCTTTTGACCTCTTGGACGATTGCGAGAAACCTTAATGCTATCTACACTTTTTAAATCATGTATCAAATGTTCTAGATTTTTCTCGAAACATACTTCTCATGTTGATTGGATCATTCTTGCGTAATTACGGCCATATCCCGTTGTGTTTGCTATCATACATAAAAATATTTCACGACTAACGGAATATCCGAGCGCGAAACAGACTTGGTTCTCTCGAACACCAGGTGCAAACGATTCATTCTATGCGACGGTCGTTTAACGTTACGAAAGATCTGAGTGTCTCCCGGTGAGTTATAAAGTACGATTATCGTATTAATCCACTTGAGGGATTGTCGCGATGTTAGCGACGGAAATAAAATCTGCTGACAGATAATTATCTCAATAGTATTAATTGCTGTCCGCGGATTTTCTAGAATTATGCGTATAATGAACGGCTTATTATCTTTCTCATAAATCTCAATATTGCGTGAGGCGCTTTCGTAATAAAAAAGATGAAAGATACGCTGCTATATATTACGAGGGTGGTCTGAAAAGTTTCCGACCTAACAAAGATACAAGTCATTTTTTCTGAAAATTGTTTTTTATTTTTCAACATAGTCTCCTTGTAAATCTACACACTTCTCCCAGCGATGCTCCCATCTCTGTAACCCGTCGAAATAGTACTCGGCGTTTTTCTCTGCAAAATAATTGTT
>NW_022639512.1:955045-966704 GCF_010583005.1 Odontomachus brunneus | reverse complement strand
ATTACATTGTTTTGTATATTGAAAGGCGTTTCAACAAAGAAAAATACAAAACCAATATGTTAATCATTGGGACATGTATGTTCGACCACTGGGACGTTTACCTTATATATTTATATTCCCAAAACCTCCATTAAACCGATGATTCAAATAGATTCCTTTTATATGTTGCGAAAAAACTGCCTCCGCCAGGACTCGAACTTGGAATCTTCCTACTTTCCGGGCGGGACGGCTTTCCATTCGGCTTTCTTTCTTTCTTTTTCTCTCGACTTGCACCTTAGAGAATTTATAATTGTGTTGCGAGAGGACTGTCGAAGCCTCGGTGACCGAATGGAAAGGCGTTCCGCCCGGAAAGTGGAGAGGTTCCAGGTTCGAGTCCTGGCGGAGGCAGTTTTTTCGCAACATATAAAAGGAATCTATCTGAATCATTGGTTTAATAGGGGTTTTGAATATAAATATATATATATATAAGTATATGGAATATAAATATATATATAAGTTTGAGACTCAAGGATCAGTCTAAGTGTGGAAGGGTTGATTCGCCGCGTACGATGATCAAGAAAATTTCGATACATGCTGGACATATTATCCTCCCACTATCATATTAATATTATTAAAGTAATATTAATATCTAATGGTCCTAAGACATCCATGCTAGGCTCCTTATAAGCCATTTAAATATTTTTATTTTAACATTGTCTTTACCCTCCAGGGTCGGGACCACCACTTAAGTGGTGGTTTCCGTGATCGGTACTTTGTATACGATGAATACTATATGATATAAGGTACACTTTTTATCGATTTTCTTCGTGGAATCTGGTACTTCAAATGCCAGCCTTCTAAAGGTTAAGGAAAAGAAAATTGATCATGCTTTTGACCTCTTGGACGATTGCGAGAAACCTTAATGCTATCTACACTTTTTAAATCATGTATCAAATGTTCTAGATTTTTCTCGAAACATACTTCTCATGTTGATTGGATCATTCTTGCGTAATTACGGCCATATCCCGTTGTGTTTGCTATCATACATAAAAATATTTCACGACTAACGGAATATCCGAGCGCGAAACAGACTTGGTTCTCTCGAACACCAGGTGCAAACGATTCATTCTATGCGACGGTCGTTTAACGTTACGAAAGATCTGAGTGTCTCCCGGTGAGTTATAAAGTACGATTATCGTATTAATCCACTTGAGGGATTGTCGCGATGTTAGCGACGGAAATAAAATCTGCTGACAGATAATTATCTCAATAGTATTAATTGCTGTCCGCGGATTTTCTAGAATTATGCGTATAATGAACGGCTTATTATCTTTCTCATAAATCTCAATATTGCGTGAGGCGCTTTCGTAATAAAAAAGATGAAAGATACGCTGCTATATATTACGAGGGTGGTCTGAAAAGTTTCCGACCTAACAAAGATACAAGTCATTTTTTCTGAAAATTGTTTTTTATTTTTCAACATAGTCTCCTTGTAAATCTACACACTTCTCCCAGCGATGCTCCCATCTCTGTAACCCGTCGAAATAGTACTCGGCGTTTTTCTCTGCAAAATAATTGTTCACGAAGGTGATTGCCTCTTCATTTGACGAAAATCTCTGTCCTCCGAGCGCAATTTTTAGATGAGGGAACAAAAAGAAGTCGCTTGGGGCTAGATCTGGTGAGTAAGGTGGATGGTCAAGCAGTTCAAACCGTAATTCGTGGATTTTCGCCATGGCAACCGCTGAGGTGTGAGACGGTGCGTTGTCTTGGTGAAACAGGATTTTCTTTTTCTGCAAATGTGGCCGTTTTCCCGCAAGTTCTGCCTTCAGCTTGTCAAGTAATGATGCGTAGTATGCTCCTGTAATGGTTTTTCCTTTTTGAAGATAATCGATTAAAATAACTCCATGACTATCCCAAAAAACAGTCGCCATCACTTTCCCAGCCGAAAAAACAGTTTTTGCTTTTTTTGGAGCCGGTTCCCCCTTTGCAGTCCACTGTTTGGACTGTATTTTTGTTTCAGGCGTATAATGGTGTATCCAAGTTTCATCTACAGTAATTAATCGGCGCCAAAACTCGGATTTATTGCGCCTAAACTGCTCCAACAGAGCGTTGGAAATGTTCATTCGAACACGTTTTTGGTCTAACGTGAGCAAACGCGGCACCCAACGCGCGGACAGCTTTCTCATGCCTAAATGTTGATTTAATATGCGACAAACACGTTCTTTTGACATGTTCATAACCTCTGCTATCTCTCTCACTTTAATTCGGCGGTCGTCTAGCACCATTTGGTGAACTTTGGCGATGTTTTCGTCGGTAGTTGCAGTTTTTGGACGTCCTGAACGTTCATCGTCTCCCAAGCTCTTACGGCCACGTTTAAATTCAGCGGCCCAAAATTTCACTGTCGTAAATGATGGTGCAGAGTCCCCATACACAGAATCCAACTCATCTTTGATTTGCGTAGGCGTATTGCCTTTCAAAAACAAATATTTAATGACAGCTCGATACTCGATTTTGTCCATTTTCACAAAAACACTCACATCAACTTACTCAAACGACTGTTACATAACAACTGCGAGTCCAAAATGGCTGAAACTTCGGTGAGTAACTGTCAACAGATGAACAACGAAATTCACTAGCTTTTATTTACAAGTGCTGCTATCTTCACGTTGAGGTCGGAAACTTTTCAGACCACCCTCGTATGTCACGAAAAGTCTTACATCGGCAAGCAATTAGCAGAACATTTCTGTAATATATACATATAAAATTTTGTACGCAGAGAAGACATTATAGTAAAAATTGCACGGAGAAAACAAGTTCGGTTGTGTTAACATGAGATTTAATTTTCATTCACAAACCAACGCGCTTTGGTTAAAGAAAACGGAATTTCTAGTTCCTAAGACCACAAATTTTGGTCGTAAGACCGCAGAAATTCTATGTTTTTCCATCAAATGGTTCGTTCATTAACACCAAATTTAACATTTAATACAACCGAATTTTTTTTCAGTATACAATTATGTAATCTTGGACCATAAAAATTACAACCGAGATTATTATATATTCGTTTAAAAATGCAATGCGTATTTAACTTTTTACCATAAAATTATTGTGGTTATTTGCGAATGTTTCTTATATCGCGTATATTCTGTAGATCTTATTAAATTTACTATTTTTACATTAAATTTACTATTTTTCCATTATTTCATTATTTTTCATTATTTTCCACTATTTTACTATTATTTCTACTATAATGTCAAAGTTCAGTTTTACATTATAAAAAATATAATCTTTACATAATTTTTACATTGTTCTCTCCTCGTATACCGAGGACGGCGTTATTAAATTTGAATAAGTTAACAGTCACACGCCATAATACAAGGAATGTAAAATTTCACGTATTCATCGATATTCCAGCATTTATATCTAATCAATCATTATGCTAGGACGCGTTATACGTTCAGCTTGCATTGTTCTCTCTTTCTTTCTCTCTCTCTTTCTTTTTAAACATCGCAAAAACAGATCGATTACTGGATTTAATGGCCGCGCAATACTTCCGCATATTGCATTATATGTGAAATATCGCTATTTTTACAATTCCGGACCAATTTGTTCCGACAACTGACACTGCCGTTAATTAACATCAACAATTCATTAAAACTTCCACCCTGAAATTTATGACTTTTCTTATCGCTATCTCGTTTCCAATTCCTATCATCGTTTCATCGGGAAGACATAATAAAGTAGGAAGGACCGATATAGATTCTACGTGCCTCTCTCTAGAGAATTTCTCCAATAAGATCGAGCAAAGTTTCGGACATAAATGACATTTTTGCTCCATATTGCATTGACGTTTCGCCGTAATCATCACTTCCGCCTTTCTCGCACACAAGATTATCATACTGAGTGGTTTCTATATACTTCTTATTCTTTTTTTTTTTGTTTAATAATCCTCTTTTTCCGATCATGATTCTCTTCTTCTGATTAGCATTCAAATAACCGCGCGTAACTATCGATAATTGATAAATCCTCGAATTGTAAGGGAAACTCCGGCAAAAAGAATTTTAAGTAAAATAATATTTCGACGAAATTATTAGCACGTAAAGAGTTGAAAAATCGATTCCGTTCCTCATTTTATTCTCTGCCTGGTACATGACGGGGACTTTTTTTCTTTTTTCTTTTTGTTACTGATTGCTTCACGACAAAGCGGTCTTTGGATGGGGCAATCGTGTAATTTGCAAGTACAGCCTGAACTATAAGCCATTGCGCCAGAATAGAAATCTCTCGAGATGAAGTATGTGACTATGCCGCTCTCGCCTTTGTCATCAAATAATCCGAGTAAGTCATAAATTGCTTTCTCACTATCCATCCCACTACAACGTAGTTGTTTACTCAACGGCTACTCATTATTATTCAAGTATCGCAGTCCGCAATGTGCCACTCACGCCTACGTATTCGTCGCGGAGTCTCACCTCGCCAAGACTCTGAAAATCCGTGTAAATCGATAGAAGATATGCCTCCGTGAATATTGTTCCGAGAGCTCGGCGGGAAATTATGGAGGACCGATGGAATTACACGAAATCACTTTTTTGATCCCAATTTGATGAAATTAGTTTTCCGCGAGTTGCGGGGTTATTTCTTTTTTACTCTTTCGCTGGCTCGCAAATGCGCGTAATAGATCTGGAATTGCGTCATTTCCCGAGGCAGAATCCCACATCAGCAACTCTAAACGTCCGTGTGTTAAATTGCAATTCAATTGCTGATGAAATCTGCGATGCGCGATGCGACTCTTTCACCTATCCCCCTCCCTCCCGGCATCTTACTTTTTTTACCTGTTCTTAGAAGCGAATATGTAGTCGGCTTGAATATTCTAAAAATGTAAGCTTGAATATTCTAAAAAGTTTCGTATGTATTGACTTTACAAATAGTTGACACACAATTCAAATATTCATAAAGCATCGGCAGACACGACCTTTCGCGTCTGTGCATTAATATAGAACGAGATGAACGGACAAAACACGAGCCGAAATTTTTATACTAAATTAATCTTGCAAATTTTGTCCGACTTGAGGAGTTTGAAGATATAACATTATATACTTGTTTTTAACACTACGAATGATTATTATCACTTAAAACAAGACTTATCTCCGAATTATTTTCTATTCTCAGGATATCCTCTGGAGATCTTGTGTTGTCTGGAAACAAGTATAGGTTAATAAATAATGAAATATTTACGAAGTTCTAATTATAAAACCAATTATGAATACCAACCGAAATATCAGCTAAAAAATCTCTTTATCTTTTATAACAAATAACATACCTAAAAATATTTGATGTATCGCTGCCAGCGTCTTGGTGTCCTGGTCTCTTGGTTTAGCATCCCGTCTGCCCGCTGCTTCGTCGTGGCATTCCGGATATTTGTGGCACTGACACTCGCGTAGATACGACTATTCGATTTGAAAAACGCGCGTTAATTAATCCTCAAGCTACTATGCGCCACTAAAGCTTCCCTGTAAGGCTGGAGTCCCATGGCATGTATTTTCCGCGTGTCGCGTAAGCGCGTAACCAATAGATTTCGACGTTTAGTATTTCTGTTGGAACTTCTAAAAGAATAGAAAGATATGATTGGTTACGCTGTTACGCATTACGCGAAAATACGTGCCTTACTCATTCTGTGGGATGAAGCGCCACTAAAGTAGCTTTCCGCCAAATCATTTTTTAGTAATTTTCAAGTCATTATCTCACTTGTGTTCGTAGTTTTCAAAGTTGTATACATTTTCGTTTACGTGCATACCACGGCAGAAAAGTCCGTACTGACGATATTGCGCCACGACCAGCTTTGCCGTAACTAGAAAGTTAACGTAATACCAACGAGAATCCGATTCTGCTAAGCTTAAGAGCATATACAGTAATCAGATTCACGAAATTTGCAGTAGTTGTAAAATGAGTTTCTCTGTTAAACGCAATTAATGAATCCTATTGCACAACAACGTTAACTCATTAACGCCCAAATGTGAAATTTTATGTTGATTTGAACTATTTACTTTACTACAGAAATGAGGTCTGTTGTTTATAAAGAGTACCATTCCTACCAATTTCGATGTTGCTTTATCGAATAGCGTTGAGAAAATTTTTAAAAAATCGCAATTTATGCAAAATTTTTGTAAAATAAAATAAAAAACGCATGTTTTTAGGGCTAATTTTTTCTCCTTCCGCTATATTCTCCATAAAAACGTGTTAATATCGTTCGAAAAAATGTCTAAAATGTGTTCCTGACACTTTAACTTAAAAAATATGCCATGGATATTTTTTTCAACAAACATGGCGGTACAAAATGGCGGTTGATTTGTAGCATTTAATTCGAATTTTCGTTTATATTTGGTTATCGAAATTGTTTTACTATGTAATTACTATGTAAATTATTATGTAATTTTGTAGTAATATTGACCCTAAAACAATTTCGATAACCAAATATAAACGAAAATTCGAATTAAACGCTTCAAATCGACCGCCATTTTGGTACCGCCATGTTTGTTGAAAAAAATACCCATGGCATATTTTTTAAAGTTGATATTTTTAATATTTTTTTAAGTTAAAGATTCGGGAACACGTTTTAGACACTTTCTCGATATTAACACGTTTTTATAGAGAAAATAGCGGAAAAAGAAAAAATTAGCCCTAAAAACATGCGTTTTTCATCTATTTTGCAAAAATTTTACATAAATTGCGACATTTTCTTAAATTTTGTTCGAAATTGATAGGAATGGTACTCTTTAAACAACAGACCTCATTTCCGTAGTAAAATAAATGGCTCAAATCAACATAAAATTTCAGCACATTTGGGCGTTAATGGGTTAATCCAGTTTAATAAATTAGTGAACTGTTGCATTTAATTGGAGAATTATTTTAAACCTAAAAGAATATAACAATTGGATATAAAAGTTTACTATCGTTACTATTGTTACTATTGTTACTAAACTGGAAAGTTGCTGTGTAAACATAGTCAATATAAACATAATCTAATAACTTACTTGAGGAGACCTAATCTCAAATCGACAATCATGGCGCACATATCCAACCTATGGAAAGATTATTGCCGGTCGCACCTTCGTCCTCCGCTCTATCGCTCACGCGATAGATTTCTTTCATTTGTTTTTTGCTCCGTAACATTGTATCATTGTTTACGATTTCCGCCAGACGATCAAGTTTCCATAACTCTTGAAGCATTCGACAGGGCTCTCTCAAGCAACGCATTTATTCATACGTATTTCCCCGATCGAATCGTTGATCTTATCGACGTGAGTGTTCGTGTCAGTGCTAAGAGCGAGTATTCGGGCATGATGGAGCGGAAATGGAAAACAGGATGCTGCGTCTGGAAAAGTGACGGACGCGGACAGTGACGTCGTATTTCCAGGTGCGTAGAATTATTTATTGTATACGACGCTCCAATATTAACGAATGCTTGGAGAACATACCAGAAATAAGGGGATATTACGAGTCGAAATTACGCTGAGGAGCGTTTAATCTGCCATTATTTGACAAATTATAGCCTCGTGAATCTCTTAATCTATACTTGTTTCATACAGGAAACATTTGGTTTGTTCGTGTTGCTTTTCGCACTCGATCTCCTCGCTCTCGTTCTTTTCCGGCGTTCGAATATTCTATCTTGTTCTAAATGCGAAAAGTGCAAGCAACAGACTTATTGATATAAGCAGCCGCACAATGGTCTATAGATAGGAATTTATAATTAATTATGACCTCAATCATACTCTCAATCAAGTGCAAGCAACAGACTTATTGATACAAGCAGCCGCACAATGGCCTATAGATAGGAATTTATAATTAATTATGATCTCAATTATACTCTCAATCAAGATAACAAGTAATTTACAACTACAACTACATATATGAATATCGACTTTCAAATTTATAATAAATTTCGTTTCAAGTTTTTTGCGTCCAATAATACTTCTCGCGCCACAAAGCATTCCATTTAGAATTTACCAACGACATTTTTCACTATTTACCTTTCTTCATTGTTTATCTCTCTTATTCTACTGAATCCAAATTTACTTCTATCGGTAAATAATGTTATTGAAAACACTGCTATCTTTGTTTTTGCAGCTCCTTTCTTTCCAACTGTTTCCAAACCATATTAAAACATCAAAAGTTTTAATATCAAAAAGTTAATAATAATGAAAAAATTGTAAATAGAGGAAACTTTTTTATTTAATTTGATTATTATAAATATCAAATATTTGTTTATTTTTTATACTCTATAAATAACCGAGTAAGCTGCTTACTTAATACATTGCCGATTAAAATTAAAAATCAAGAGTAGATAGAATAAAGTAGTAGAAAATCAAAGATCAAAAGTAGATAGAATTTTTTGGGACAATAGAATATTAAAAACTTAAAATTATTGAAAGTATAAATTAGTTCGGTCCGTTTCTTTGTGGTCAAAAATGCATTTATTTCAGAGCAAAATGAATGAACAGATTAATCAAAGTATTGTCCATCGCTGGCTACTACTTTTTCCCACCTCTCAGGCAATTTTCGAATTCCATCTCGAAAAAATGTCTCGTCTTTTGAGGCGATTCAAGTTAGGAGCCAATTTTCGATTTCTGCGAAAGAAGTGAACTGGTGACCTGCCAAATCGTGCTGCATCCGTCGGAACAACCAGTAATCAGAAGGAGCAATGTCCGGCGAGTATGAAGGATGCGGTAAAATACCACTTAAGCGTTTCCAAATAATTTTTTACGGCTTTTGCGACATGAAGCCGAGCGTTATCATGCAGAAGAATAACTTTGGCATATCTTTGCTCGTATTCCGGCCGTTTTTCTCGTAATGCACGGCTCAAACGAATCAATTGTTGCATAACTCCCAATAATTCTGCAAGCTCCTCTTGCGTTTGACTCGGATCTTCATCGAGCCTCCAATTCTTTGTCTTCGAATTTTTTTAGCTGTCCAGAGCGAGGCTTGTCTTCAACGCTGAAATCACCATTCTTGAAACGTCGAAACCATTCCCTACATGATTTATCAGTTGGAGCATTGTCACCATAAACTTCTACAAGCATTCGATGCGTTTCAGCTGCACTTTTCTTCCAATTAAAGCAGAAAACTAAAACCTCCCGCAAATGCTGCTTAATTAACACAAAATTTGACATATTTAACACAGTAAAAAACAGGGTTTTGTATAAAACTCAAAGCGATATAAACTGAATATTATTGACAGATGTCTAACCTCTCTGAAACCACCGAAATCAGCTGTCACTATGAAACATTCATAACAGCCAGAGCTATCTTTTGAAAACGGACCGAACTAATTTGTATTTCCAATAAAATTAACAAACTTAATATTAAAAACTTTTTTTGTTAATAACCTTTTAACAAACAATGAGCGCCGATAAAGGTCAATAGCATTGACCTCCTTAAGACCTCCTTAAGAGATCAACATCAAGGTTTAATTAATCGAAAATCATTTGGAGCTGGCTGTGTAAAGGTAAATATTTATCGAATATTATTCTGAAATGTCTTTTTTAAGTTTGTCAAGTTCGACAAAACTTGCAGCGTTAATGCAGGACCAAAATTTAGTGGGCTGGTTCGCCTTAGTAATAAAACCTTAGTAATAAACCTTAGTAATAAACTTGCGATCGTGTTATTAATGGATTTCGCGAGTTTCTAACGGAACAACGTGCGTTTGATCAGTATGGCTGATACGATTACATAGCCGCGCTTGTGCGACTATAAATTCGCTGATAACGATGTGCAAATTTCAACGAAAATTCGAAATTACCGAGCATCAACGTTGGCGGTAACAATCGATGTGGAAGGTGCATTATGCATATTCTACGTGTGTTTATATCGGTCGTTAAACATCCGTCTGCCCACGAGCAACCGACGAGATCACATAGGTCAGCTGACGCACGTTTGTCTAACACAAATAACTCACAGAAGTCGTGTCACGCGTAATTCCCCTTAGGAATGGCCTCGCGTTCCCGCGAGAGTCCGTCACATTTTCGAAGGTGGCTGAAAACTTGGCAGAATCACGCGGAAGGCACGGCGACGTAATGTATGTCGGGAACTTTTGTGGAAATGTCGCGACAGCTTGATATCCTCCGGACAATGCGAAGACGAATGGCACATTACTGTTTGCGAGATAAAACAATGAGGATTGATTTGGGTTGCCTCACGACGGCGTCGTTACGATTCTTCTCGCGAACTCGTCCAAAGAAATATTAATCGTGGAACTTTCACCCCTGATCTCGCGTATCTTACATGTCATGATAGTAGCACGAAATTACAGGTGTCCTCAAAACCTGTTAGACACTTTACTGACAGTATGATGTATCTTGTTTATGAATAACTTGGAGCAAAATTTCTTCATTAAAATGGAGGGTCTTTTGAACTACAGCTAAATTCTTAACGGGTCAATTTAGAACTCATGACAAGCTTATATAATGTTGAGTAACTGACGTTTCGGACAGTTCAGATTGTCAATCATTTACACAAAATTTATTAAATATATATCTAAAATTTTTCACAGATAGGACTTTTTTTTATATATTCTTCTCTTTTATTCTCTTTCTTTTTAGATATACTTCCTTTCTTATTGTTAAACATTACTAATCCAAGAGTTTCTTTTTTCCAACAAGGACTAATTTATACTTTGATTTAAAGATAAAGGCTATTTTTAATCTAATTTTACTAATTATTATTATTTTAACAAATATTCTATACTTCAAGAAAAGTCTAGATTTCAAAGAAGCTCTGTATCGATTAAAAACGCAGCGTGGTCTCAGCCTTTCAATACCTTTTACTTCAAATCTCCACGACTTTTACAAGCTAATATATCGCTCATCGTATCAACCGCTGCACTCCCGATCGATACTGTTTAAACGGTCGTTTGTAGCGTAAAGCAATGTCTATAATGAGAACTTAAGCCATAAAACTTAAGCCTTAAGCCATAAAAAATTGATTAATCACAGTCAAATATGAGGAAAATAATCGACTATGATTAATCAATTTCTTATGGCTTAAGTCTTACGGCTTTCTTACGGCTTAAGTTCTTATCGTAAACACCTCTTTACGTAACGGTAGAGGCTTTGTTGCGCATTCCGCAGACCTAATTCTAGAAAATCTTATCTCACGTACAGTGATTTCTCTTTGATCCATAACTTTGTTTAAAACTTTAATTATTCCAAAAATAATCGACTATAGTTGGTCAGTTTACTTATGGCTTAAAACTTTTCTAAGTAAAGGAGTTTTAAAACGAAACGAAACGACGAAAAGCTCTGAAATTAAAATAATACAGCACGCAGTAACTTCTCACTCACCAGAGTTGTAAAAATATCAATTAAATTTGCCTCAATTTAATAATTAATTTGAGTAAATAATTTCTAATTTAATTAATTGACGATTAATATAAGCTACTTCAATTAAAAATATTTTAATTAACCACTGACTTCAAGAAATCTAATTAAAAACCTTTTAATTAACGATTGATCTGAAGGAATTTAATTAAAAACTGTTGAATTAACGATTAAAACGATTAAAACGAGCGAAAATAATTAAAGATTATTCGATTAACGATTGAACATAGTCAATATAATTAAATGTTATTTAATTGAGAATTGATATATATATATATATATATATATATATATATATATATATATATATATAT
>NW_022639512.1:954600-954804 GCF_010583005.1 Odontomachus brunneus | reverse complement strand
TATGGGTCAAAGAGAACTGTACGTGAAATAAGATTTTCTAGAATTACGTCTGCGGAATACACAACGGAGCCTCTGCCGTTACGTAAAGCGGTGTCTACGATAAGAACTTAAGCCGTAACAATTTATATATATATATATATATATATATATATATATATATATATATATATATATATATATATATATATATATATATATATATAT
>NW_022639512.1:940985-954339 GCF_010583005.1 Odontomachus brunneus | reverse complement strand
TATATATATATATATATATATATATATATATATATATATATATATATATATATATATATATAATTCAGCTCGATTGGTTATCATGAGCAATGTAAATAACTATGATTACAATTTCGATTGACATCAATTGGTTAATCGTCTTATTGCGCTTTTCGGTTAAATTTGCTTATATCAATTGTCAATTAAATAACCTTTAATTACATTGACTATGTTCAATCGTTAATCGAATAATCTTTAATTACTTTCGCTCGTTTTAATCGTTAATTTAACAGTTTTTAATTGAATTCCTTCAAATCAATTGTTAATTGAATAATTTTTAATTAGATTTCCGAAGTCAGTGATTAATTAAAATATTTTTAATTGAATAGGCTTATATTAATAGTCAATTAAATTCGATAATTAATTAAAAAAGTAATTAATTACTTGCAATTCTCTCACTCACTCACTCACTTCCTACCTATGAATGACGAACGGTGTCCTAATAGCGTACTCGATTGAACTTGAATTAATCGAGCCGGGGTTGATTAATGACGTCACAAAACTTTATTAGCCAATCACAAAATTTATACAAAAATGTTCGCCCAATGAACCTGACTTTAATAACCCAGGACCGATTAACTAAGGTTATATGTGTGTCTGCTTTCTCGTATATTTAGAGATTTAGAGTTTAGAGGTTAAAACAATTCTTCGAAGGAAATTCGATAAGATTGATTGCGAGCGAATATGTGTTCGAAACTATTTATTCTCATTCTCATTACGTCTCAAAGCGCAATATGTTTCAGAATTACTCCAGATGTATCCAAGATGTCCTAGAGAATGTCTTCCGGGACGTGCTGAGCACACTCAAAATAATCTCGTGACATTTCAGGCTATCTTGTATTAGGGACCTTCATACGGGTCAAGGTATCATACCGTGACGCGCGCGTGGGCCGTGTATCTAAAACCCTCTGATGTAGAAATACGAGACGAAAAGCAATTTTCTTGGTGGTTGTGGTCTTTCTTTATTGTCGATTCAAAAGGTAGTCAAATTCCGCGATAATTTAAATTGGGAAATTCCTGAAACGATGTTAAACTCTTTTCTTCGTCCTTCAACTTATCACAATAACAACGAAATAATCGTTATCATCTTATAAATCGAAGCGAAGAACTGATTTGTGTAAAAGGCACGAGAAAGAATATGAATACTTACTTTGAAAACGATTGGTTTGCGTGGATAAAAATCGATTTTTCATTAGTAGTTTGAACTTAGATTTAAACTCTGTTTAAATACGTCAAACATATTATCAGAATAGAATTTAAACTGCTATTGCAAAATCGGCTTTAAAGGACAATTAATACCTTGTCAGAAAAGCAGAAGCCAATCAGAACATGCGCTGATAAAAAAGTAGAAACTGTCGATTTCTGTCGATGGTGATTTCTGATTCTGCCTTTCTGTTTTTCTGTCGCATTCTGTAAATTCTTCCTAAAGAATACCATAAAATAATCTTAATCATAATCTTTTCTCTTTTTCTTTACATTGAAAGAGAGAGAGATCACATTTACAATGAATATTTGATATTACAACTTTTTTTTTATCTGAAACTTTGTTGAAACTTCAATTATGAGAATGACACGATACAGCCGTATATCTCTTATTGAGAAACCGTCGATTATGAGTAGCATTATATAAACTGTTATTTTAGTGCAAAATTATTTGAGTTTCTCGTATAAATAGTTAAAACCTACTTACAATTTACGCTATTAAACTACGAAACGCGGATCTTTTATAATCAAGGAAGTAAAGACTAAGACTAGCAAGAAACGGGAAGATAGATACGACGAAGTTGCAATAGCGTATGGAGGAAGTAATTCATCGCCCACGTGCGTTAATTACACGAGTCGCGATTCGTTTGATAAACGAAGAACACGACGTCGCAATAGCGACGTAGTTCTCCCTCAGTCGGAAGAGAACTTCATGTTTTCACTGTCGCCATTGAAGACTCGAGTTGCCATTCATTTGTTGCCGTTGTAGCTTTAAAGTGTAATTAAGATTGCTCATCGCAATTTTCCGCCTACACGCACAAAAGTACATCTAAGTAAATGTTATTTGTTTCGAGTACCTTATAAGTTTATATATCTGCAAGTTTATCACGTAAATTCATCACGGTCTTCCCTCCCATAAAATTTACACAACATGAATTCTAAATCTAAAGAAATTTAATATTTCAATAATATGTAAATTCAAGAATACGAAATCAAAACAAATTCAATTTGCATTCTACGAAGAGTTGACCCAATTTTCTCTTGGATACACTGAGAAAAAAATTTATTAAATTTCAAAAAATTTATAGTTTGGATAGTACTATGACGATATTTGTTTAAATTAAGTAATTATTTTCTAAAATTAGAGAAACAAATTTATATTTAAAACTTCTTTATTTTTAGAAAATAATTACTTAATTTAAATAAATATCTTTACAGTACCATACAAACAAACGTTTTTTTAAATTTAGTAAATTTTTTTATCAGTGTAAAGTTTTACGATTTTATACTATTCTTGTAAAGAGAATAAATTCTTTTTGGTAAATATAACGCAGTAAATATAATGGCAGTATAACGCTCTCATCTTTGACTTTTTTCAAACTTTGTAAATTTATATATTTTAGGGCATAGAATTGATTCCTGAAAACGAAAATTGTCGCCCATTTTTCGTTTTCTTGTTTTTTTTATTTTAATGTTCCTCCAGAGTTCTTGTGCTGTTTGGATTTAATCAAAAGCATAAACTCTGTTATAAAGTAGAATAGTTCATGCATATTTTTCTCTGCTTTAATTATATATACTATCTTATAAGACTTAAATAATTAAACATATTGACACAAAGTTAGAAAGTTTTATAATGAAAATTATCACTTTCCTACTTACGACATCATAAAACATTAAAATAAAAAACAAGAAAACGAAAAATAAGCAACAATTTTCGCTTTCAGAAATCAATTCTACGTGTTAAACTATACAAATTTGTGTTAAAGTATACAAAGTTTGAAAAAAATCCAAGATAAAAGAGTTATATTGTCATTATATTTACTGCGTTATATTTACCAAAAAGAATTTATTCTCTTATACTTTTTTTTCCGAGCTCTATATAAGGTAATTGTTTAGAATAACTATCTTCACCTCCGATTTTGATGAAAATAGGCTCATTCGATGCGTTTTTATTAAAAATAAAATAATTTGGCCAAAAAAAATGTCGCTCTGCCTCGCGAAGTGAGATATTTAGCGTTAAAGTTAGTCACATCCGAGGTTAAGAAATCTATCATCTGAACGTAATGCGAACTAGGTTTGCACTGAAATACGTTCAACAACGCACTCGTGTACATCCGCTTGCCCTATGAGGTCTGTTCTTTTTAGCTGCACTGATACATTTATTTTAAAGAAATGTCAGATCTAAATTTTAATGCGTATAAAAAAGTAATTATTAACTTTTATAAGACTTTTATTTTATATTATTAAAGCAGAGGAAAGCATACATGAACTATTCTCTGCTTTATAACAGATGCTTTATACTTTTGATTAAAGCAGAGAGAAGCATGTATGAACTATTCTCTGCTTTATAACAGAGTTTATGCTTTTGATTAAAGCAAAGAAAAGCCTAGTTCGCATTACGTTCAGATGACAGATTTCTTAACCTTGCATGTGACTAACTTTAACACTAAATATCTCGCTTCGCGAGGTAGAGCGACATTTTTTCGGCCAGATTCTTTTATTTTTAAAGATGTTTTAGTAAAGATGCGTCGAATGAGTCTATTTTCATCAAAATCGGAGGTAAGGATAGTTATTCTAAACAATTACCCTACATAGTAATGAACTTTTATGAAAATTATGACAAATATATTTTGAGGCTTTTATTAAGAAAATATTTTTTATTATTGATAACCGTTATTTGAAAGAAAGAAAGTAACCTGTAACTTTTCTTAGCAGTAGAATGATATTTTTCTGTGTGTATGTACTCACTTCTTTTTTCACTCTACAGTTTTCGCGTCAACGCTACACTGCGAGCAGTTAAATAGTTATTGCTATCGATTTCACCCGCGGCTAAGTGGCAACATGATTATCTGTAATTTCTAATTACGAAAATGGTTTAATTAACTATCGCAGATTAGCAAGCGTTCAACGTGGTTTGCTCCAATAAGCCCGTCTCTTTCAGTCATTTCGTCTGTTCGCTCGTATTCCTGTATGATTGTCACCAATCGGTTTGCTCCTGGGTTAATAAATTTGATTACTCGATACAGGCTTCATCCACGAACTATGCTCTACGGTCGATATACGTTATCGTGTTTTGTCATGTTCGTTAGGAACTGCAGAAAATCTATTGTGAGAGATTGTGTGAAGTTGCAGGGAAATATTTATTGTGTAGGGGGAAGTTACCTCTCTCTCTCTCTCTTTGTATTTATAAACCCTTTCAGGTTGACATTTATATTATTTTTTAAGCGCCCTACGCAATTAGATATAATTAGATACAGGGTCAATTCGAGAATAAAAATTCGAGACTTTTCGTGGCGTTTCTCAAACGTCGCGGAAATTCTAGAAAAATTTGAGAAGCGTTTAAAAGAGTGAGAGTAGTTTTCGAAAACACGGATTAGATATTGAAAAATATATAGATTATTCGGGAATAATTATTTTATAAAATGTTCAATATGGGAGCGTCACGTTTCGAACACCAGTGGATAACTGTTGTCTCGAAGTTATTGGTTTTTTATTGATTCCTTAATTAAGGGGGAGAATAGGAGTAGGTATGTGGATGAGCATGAGTGAGGTAGATGGAAATGTAAGCCAAGTCTCTTCCTGGCAATATAAGCTGAAGTAATAAAGATATATTGATTTCTTAATTCTCAGCTCATCTTCCTTTATTTTCTCGACACGTTTCTCTCCATTCAGACGTAGAAACTGTACTGGGAGAATAAGATATCTTACAAATCTTTTTCAACACACCTCACATTATCCAGGGTCGATACTAGTTTAAACTAGATTTAAGTTCTAACTCTGTTCTATACCTGATGTGTTTGCGAACAAAGTTTGAACTTAAATCTGAGTTTAAGCTATTCTTGAAAAGTCGGTCGTTTTATATCCATTTCGTTCGAAACGTTTTCGGAGCGCTGCAACGATTCGCTATTTCTGTCGCAGGTTGAACAAAAAATATTCGATCGAGACTATCACGAGTACGCGCGAAGGATCATGGTTTCGTCGGCGATATTTGGCGCCGCGGCCGGCACGGGATTAGCCCTGGTGGTGGCCATGACGATCCTAGTCTATCGATACTATGCTGTGAAGCAGAAGGGAAAGTGGAATTGGAGCAATCTCGATCGCTGGCCAGATCCACCGACCATCAGGAACAGCATCGCTGATGACCGGCTTCATTACCACCACTGTCATACGCCACCGCCGTCGCACGTGCTGGACTGCTGGAAAAAGCCTCATAAGAGTTACTACGCCGTGCAAATCGGGGTGAGTACAATCATGGGCTTGCCACCTGATTGGGAAACAGTCATCTACTAGAGGTGCTTCTTCGCTTCAAAACGAAACTTTCATTTTTGTTCAACGCCCCATACAGTACAAATGTCCAAAGTACATCCTAGAAACGTCCCAAAGATATTACAGATCTTTGGGAATTCTTGGGATGGACTACTGTACTGTATAGGATGTTTCTGCCTGTTCATCGCAACAAGAGGAGCGTACTTGTCGGAAACACGGGTTAGATACTGCAAAATAGACAATGCAAAGCTGAATAATTATTTTGTAAAATGTTCCATATAGGAGCATTACTCTTCGAATACCAGTGGATGACTGTTGCCTTGATTTTATTGATTTTATTGATTCCCTAATTTTTCCTAGCTCATCTTTCTTTATTTTCGTTGATTGGGTACTTCTCTCCTTTAAGACGTAACCAATTGGCATTGTTATTTGGCTTTAGTTTTATCTTAGATGTCTCTAAGACGTCTTTTAGACACCTCACTGTTATATAAGTCGATTTTTCTTCTTTCGTTTATTTTATTGATTCCCTAATTGTTTCTTTATTTAGCTTATCTCTTTTTATTTTTGTTGATTAGGCACTTCTCTTCTTTGAGCCAATTGGCACTATTATTTAACTTCTCATACAACATAATGTCTAAAATCGGGTCATAAGATGTCTTAAAAATAATCTTTAAAACGCCTTAACCCGTACCATGTCTTTTTAGTTAAGCTATAGGTACAATGGCGTCCGGCGGACCCTCCCCCCCCCCCCAAAAAAATTTCTGCCATTTTTAACATGATAATAAAAGATAGAAACAAAACGCTTTATAGTTCGAAAATAATACTTTACGAATATTATATTACAACTAGACATATATAATAACAGTCTCAGTTTTTCAGTAATCTAAGAGAAAACATTAACTGATTATAAAATGAACACAATGTGGACAGTGTTGAAATAAAATACACTGAAAGACAAATAATCGAAAAAAGAAAAAAAATTAAGTTTTAATCTAATTTATGTTTTAACTCGAAAAATTATAGATAAAAAATATAAACAAGTTAAATTAAATATAATATTAAAATCTTAGAGTGTTTTTAGATGCAATCGTTACAGATAGTGCTTGCACATTTGGTGCATACTCGTTCATTGCATCTAACATATACTTCTTTGAACTTCATATCTTTACTTCTAGGACATTTATTATATCTTACTCTGGATGGCAAAATAATTTTAGATCTTTCAGTTTCTTCAATTTTTAAAATAGGTGAAATTATTAAACGCAATGGCTTATGAATATATTGAGTTGTAAGACGTCTCTTAAGTTCAGATTCTACTAACTGAAAGGCAAGAGCTTTTACTCTTTTGCGTGAAGAATGAGTTACATTGAGCTGAAGATTAAGAAAATTATTTTCATAAAAGTAACGTTAACGGTACAATGGGGTCACTGTGACCCCAGACGAAAAACAAATGCATATAATTCACAGCTACTTACAAATAACTCGATGATCTTTTCTTCTGTCACACTGAAAACTATTACTCGAAAGATACTGAAGATATTAGCACCATACAGTGGATAGTTTGGGAATTACCACGAAAATAAAATTAGTTGGGGTCCCTGGGACCCCATTGTACCTGTTACGGGTTAAAAACACATAAATCGTCTGAAAGACATCTTAAAGATGATCTTTAAGACGTCTTATATCCCGATTTTAGACATTATGTTGTCTGGGTTTAGTTTTATTTTAAATGTCTCTAAGACGTTTTTTAGACATGTCACTGTTACATAGATGGATTCCTCTTTTTTTAATCGTTCAGCCCTATTATTAATGCATGCAATCTAACTGACAGAAGAGAATGAAAACATGTCGATAAAGCATTGCCTTTAGCCGAGAGTCGATAAAGCATTCTAGAATCTTGCTAGGCTTGATCCTTTGATCGCCAAAAGATAACGTTTGCACTTGGTGCTGTTACATCGACAGGACTTGACGTGTCCGAAGGACCCTGCAATTGTCGATATTATTCTCAGTACTGTCGATATACGATGGAAGCACCGACGAGGTAAGAGTAAAGGTCACCAGTTCTGGGTCGCTATTCCGTACGCACTTGTCGGCAACTTGCCGGTAAAAAGAGTTTTTAGAAAATATTTGAATGTAGGAGGTGAACTAAAGCTAATTGAAAAACGGTCACATTATCAATCATTTTTAATTGTTCGATATAAATACATACATTTAGCATATAATATAATGTTAATTATTTAGTTTACGATTATTCCGATGTTTTGTAGATGTGTATGTAAATTTATGAAGAAGCATATGCATTTTTGCGTTATCATCTGTCCTAACTTAACGCGAATTTACCGACAGGAGGTTATCAAGCAGCGAATTCAGCAAGCTGGCGATCTTTACTTTTATCTTGTTGACGACGGATATGATTGTGGTTTGATTAAAACAGTGTCGATAAAAATTAACGCGACATAGCGATGTCACATTTATTCGATCATTACTATCGCGAGTCCTTTAACAAATTAGCAATCGCTGTTACGCGATGTGAAATGAATTCGGTGTGCTTTTCAACTGAAGCATATTAAAAAGTAAAGAAATACAAATTGAATCCTTGTAATTATGAAATATAGTGAAAGTAATTGTCCGTGAACGCGCGTATAGAATATTATTAGAAGCAAAATTGCACTCACGATTTTACTCCGACAAAGGCCTGACGTTTGAATACGCGGTAGAATCAAGTACACATGCGATCTTGCATTGGTCAAGCGGATTTTAGTAATCGCACGCTTGTTCAGGAAAACTCGATAGTCTGTGGAAAACAAAGGAGCTTTATCTCGAGCTGTCAGTTTACATGATATTTGTTTCTCCGTCGAGTGTACATCGCACGCGAGGAGGCAATCTTCTTATGTAAAGCGAGACGCGCAGTAAACAAATCGATGTAATGTCGAAGGTTAGCTCGACTGATATGACCCATATTTTTTGCGAGTCCCCACTTTTCGGAGTCCGAGCCGCGACGGGAGGTCATACGAATGCAATTATACATTACGCGCGTTCACGCGCGCGCGCAGAAATTCGTCAAGTAGAATAAAATTCTTATCCCTTGCAAATGCGGATGATGCTGTAAATTAGATGGCAATGGGATTAAATATGATTACAATTATTACCGGTTATCGTGTCTCCGCGCACATAATCATGAGGAGCTCTTCGTCTCTAACAAGAACACAGAATCTGAAATTTGGATCGATACGGGCGGCGCTCGTTATCGTCACAGGTATCGCTACATTTTCACAGATACAGCTTGCGAAGTGCGTCATGGCGTGACGGCACTTGATTATTTTTGGTAAACCTCGACTCACATTCTTTCATCTTTCTATGTTCGTTGATATAGAGAGATTTAAGATAATTAATGCATTATCGCACTTAATTTATTCATCGCACTTGCGACATTGAAGCTTGCACGGCAGAGAAAATTAAGCTCGGATTAATCTTCTCACGATTCCTCAATGTGAGTGAGTAAGATCACCGAAACTTTCCATAAATTTAGAGAAAGAAATAAGAACTCGCAAACGAAGATATCAATCAAAAAATAGGAAAAGGGCAATTCGAGTTCAAGCACAGAACTAATAGTGCTATATACCATGGATAAAAAACCTTCCTTGTGTTAGGAAATCGTGTAATATTTATTGAACATGAATAATCAATATAAAACAATCATACGTTTCGGCTCAACTATGAACCCTCTTCAGTGATAATAAAAAACTCAAAGTTTACGACACGAACGCATTACAATTAGTTAAAGACCTGCGTAACTTGACATGAATGTTAATCGCAATATTAAAGCTGACAAGACCGTTACCGAAGTAATATTAAGTAGTTAATTAATATTGAGAAGTAGCCGTCATAACTATAAAAATCATAAAATAAAATAAAAAAATAAGTAAAATTGAAATTCATTATTGATTATTCATGTTCAATAAATATTACACGATTTCCTAACACAAGGTTTTTTACCCATATGGTATATAGCACTATTAGTCCTGTGCTTGAACTCGAATTGCCCTTTTCCTATTTTCCGTAAATTTTTCATCGCATTTTTCACTACGTGACACAATACTCATTTTTAAACTGTTCGACATTCCTGCCTTTTTCATACGGGACAATTTGCAAGCTAGTGAACCATTTTATGTAAAATGCATCAAAGACATATCGTAATTAGGTTAATGTACTGTGCACCGCGAGGTTACTCTTACCGGGAGATTACCCTTCGAGACTCTTAGATATTCTTCAATTTAAATATTGCCATCGTTATGCATGAGCACGCTCATTTCGGGGTGCGCCTCAAACAAATTATCATACATGTATTATGCAATATACAACTTTTATCATTTACGCAATTTTATTGAAGAAAGAGAAGAAAAAGGATGATATAAATTCGTTGAGATCTCCTGCGATTATAAAAATAGTGGTCTGAGAAAAACAATTGTTCTGTGTTTGGAATCGATATAACACTTTTTGCGCTTTATATCCATCGTGATATGATCGTGCACGGAGAAAAACAATTTTGCTCTTTTAGCAAAATTGTCGTTGCTACTGCATATTCGTAGTGACAGCAAAAAAATTTAGTTGACATAAATAATTTTACAAATTATTCGTTATCAGAGCAGTAGTTTCGTTGCCAGGATAAAAAAATATGTTAAGTGTATTTATCCTAAGAATCACATTAATTTGCTATTGATACAAAATAATGTATCCTTAGCAAATTTATTTGCTATCGGAGCAAAACTGCAACTGCTTATATAAATCCATCATTGTTCTTATAGCAAAATAATTTGTAAATTCAGCAAATTATATCCAGCAAATAGTGATTAATACTTTTAACAAGTCTTTTTGCTGTCCATATAATAACGAAAAAATTTTGCTAGACCAGCAGAAAATTTGCTGGGACAGCAAATTATTTTTCTCCGTGTAAGGAAATAAAATATGAGAGAGAGACAGAGAGAGAGAGAGAGAGAGAGAGAGAGAATGCAGCAAACAAAACTTTTCTTTTTCTTTTATTTTAGCACATCAAATGCTAGTACAATAATCCATGATGCGGATTGTCGTCATATTATATTAAATCACTATGCTATGTGCGGAGCAGAACATTTCTGCGGTTAAAAAGTGGCTGCAGAATGTAGCAGAGAGTCGCGCGACTCCCCCGGGTCGTAACTTTTATGGATCAAATTAAAAGGCGTCAATTATTTTCATGCTTATCCGTATAAAATGAGTCCGACGCAGTCTGGTTAACGTCTGGACGCGAATAGTCCCGCGAATAATCCCGCGAACAGTTTCCCGGAATTGTTATTTGAGATTTCAGCGCGGATTAGCAGTTGAAGTTTCCACCTCTGAACGGGAATTAACTTAATCGCGGAACTATTTATCGTCCGACGTCGTTAACGCACGAGTTCCGGTTTTCTAATTAATTACAGTTTTCTAAACCCGTGATCATCAATATCAGTAATCATGGCAACACGCAACGATGTCCCGATATCTTATGTTTGCCTTGAAAAAGTTCTCTCGCTCTTTATCCTGACATTTGAACGACATTCTCGCGATTACTCTTGCGGGCAAAGTAACGTGCCACAGAGATCGTAATTTTTTTAAATATCAAATATATAGGATCTTTGAGTGGAAAGAAGTAAAATTTGCTCGTTGATACAAATTTTCTTCAAGATTATGCACTTAAGGAAAAATGCATGGTAGTGCATATATAGATAACTATATAAATCACAAAACTAGGGTAGACCGAGATCTAAATTTCTTGACACGAAATTTCACTCGAAAAGTGAAGTGACGAATCACTCGAATTTAACTTTACTTATATGGAGTTCTTCACTCTGAATCCTCGAGTGAGACTTTTCTCGAAAATAAAGAGTGAATCTGATGTATTCCACTGTCACGAAAACATATTCATTCAAATCGATTGAAATGTTCGCTCATATAGTCAGAATCTATTCTAAGCTTGAATGAAACATTTATCCTTGCGATTTCGAGTGGCGGTAACTTCATTATCACTTTAAACAAAAATGCTGTTATTCTTCACACGTTTTGAATGAAATTTTACTCCAAGAAATTTACACACAGTACATGCGTGTTTATAGCGAAATTTATTATGTTCCTTATACTGATAATCTATTCTTAAATTACTAAAAAGATAAGGTAAAATTAAAAAAAATTGTTATAAAAGAAAGACTATAATCCCTATATTCCCTCCGTGTATACGGTAGTGGCAATTACACAAAGAAAAATAATTTTTCTCTTTTAGCAAAATCGTCGTTGCTACTGCATATTTGTAGTGACATGAAAAAAATTTAGTTAACGTAACTAATTTTACAAATTATTCGCTATTAAAGCAGAAATAGTTTCGTCGCCAGGATAGAAAAAAATTGTTAAGTGTATTTATCCTAAGAATCACGTTAATTTGCTATTGATGCAAAATAATGTATCCTTAGCAAATTTATTTGCTATCGGAGCAAAACTGCAACTGCTTATATAAATCCATCATGATTCTTAAAGCAAAGTAATTAGGTTATATAATTGGAATATATAGATTAGATAAATTGGAATATATAGATTCAGCAAATTATTATCAACAAATAGTGATTAGTACTCTTAGCAAATCTTTTTGCTGTCCATATAATAACGAAAAGATTTTGCTGGGCCAGCAAATTATTTTTCTCCGTGCAGCAAGTGTTTTAATAGTATACATTTCAGTTCCCAAAATATAAGTATCACATAGGAAATGGAAAGATAGATGAATTACTGTCAGAATGTCGACTTATTCCTCGGTTACAAAACTCTTTGGTGATTTCTAATATAAAATTCTCTCTGTATATGTTTCTCTGAACGCAGAGTAAGTCTTCTGATCACAAAATAAACCTATCCTTTCAATTACACGCGTATCTATCGCAATTACGACATATCGTCCGCGCGAAGTGTACGAACCGATTAATAATTAATTGATAATTAATCCACTCGACACTGCTGGTTATACGGCCGACGGTGAAGCGTGAGATCATAAGTAAGTAAGTATCCCCCAAGATGAAAGTGAATATATCCTGATATATCCCCCGCCGCGAAATCGTCCTCGTCCCTGAGGTGTAACCTGTTGCGGCGCACGCACCATTCTCTATCTCTCCCGCTCTCGTAGGCGATATCTATCTCCTCTTCCGCCTTTTGCCACCCCCCGCTCGAGGGTGGCGATCTCCCCCGACGTCCCTCGGACGGCACCAGCCACCACCTCCAGCCAGCCAGCTACACTCGGCGAATCGCCGTTTTCTGGTGGTGCACGAGCCCTGGCTCCGATCGGGCGCGTACACAGTACGGAGCGAAGTCAGTCGGGCTGGCCTCAGCACCCGCAGCACGGCGGATACCACCTGGGTGTCCGCGCGTACAGCCGAGCCGTGCCGAGGAGCGTCGTGTTCGTCGCGTGCATTCGCGTATCATACCCCGTCGTGTGTAAACGTGTGAGAGAGTGCGGGCTTGAAATTAATCGTGTGGCTGCCGCGAGTGATCGCGACGGCGCGCAGAGATACACAGAGCTGTCTAGCTAACGAGTTAAGTACCAGCATAGCAGCGACAGTCGAGGGGCGAGAGAGTCGCCAAGAAACGAGTGTGTAACTGATTTGTCATGATATTATTATGCCCCTCGCGAGAGAGATCTACCTTGCCTATAGCCACCTCCGCTCAAGCACGCACTGTCTGCCTCCACGAGCGACGACGAATCGGGTCGGCGTGGCGTCCGAGTAGTTGCGACCTCGACGCTTCAGACACTTCTCTCTCTCTCTCTCTCTCTCTCTCTCTCTCTCTCTCTCTCTCTCTC
>NW_022639512.1:913371-938805 GCF_010583005.1 Odontomachus brunneus | reverse complement strand
TCTCTCTCTCTCTCTCTCTCTCTCTCCCTCCCTCTCTTTCTCTCTCTACCTATCTCTTTCTCTCTCTTTATCTACCTCCACGCGTCGTCAAGAGAATAAGAGAGACAAGGGGTTGGGAGGGGCGCGGGTGAACGGAAGACGTCGATGACGCAAAATTAATTAGATCAGGTCACGGTGGAGTAATGAGCCGCGGTTATGTCCGACCGCTGAACCCTAATGAAATCAAAAGCCTTCCTGTATGTACAGCCTCTTACGTGAGTAACGGAAAGTGGCGACTACGAGAGAGAGAGAGAAAGAGAGAGAAAGAGAGAGAGAGAGAGAGGAAGAGAGGTAGAGTGAGAGAAGCGGAGGGACAGAGAGGGACATGTAAAACTTTTCGAATAAGATAGATTCGTAAGAAGAAGAAGGGCGAAGCGATCGATCGCGCGAAAAAAAAAAAGAAGTATTACTCAAGTCGGAGCTACGCGACGGTAGCGTAATATCGGTTAGAACTTAAGTAGACGTCAATCAAAATAAATATCGATTTGAGTTGATATACGGATCAGCACCGCCCACCGCCGTCTCTTCACGACATTTATTGAAACGCGATCTAGCGTGTTCCTTCATGACTCTGAACGTCTTATATAATCCTTCGTGTATGTACCGTTCGGAAAAAATCCGGGTGGCCAGAGCTCTGATACTGGATAGCGCTCGCTCAGAGACACAAAGTGGATCGAACGAGAGGGCCAAGAGAGACGAGAAAAAGTTTAATTGTCAATTTAGAAACGCGTCACATTTGTCGCCGCTCGCAAAAATCACGAGGACCGTGTTTGACTTGAATTTATCTCGTGAAGCTTAATACGCGTATGAAAAATAGACGATATTTGACTCAAAGTACAATAGTAATACTTGACATGTACTGCGGCGCGGAACTATTGTTTCGATAATCCGATATTGATTTTTAATCAACTACAATATCGAAGCAGCGCGATGAAGAGAAGAATAGGGATAACTGTATCTCTCTCTCTCTCTCTCTCTCTCTCTCTCTCTCTCTCTCTCTCTCTCTCTCTCTCTCTCTCTCTCTCTCTCTCTCTCTCTCTCTCTCTCTCTCTCTCTCTCTCTCTCTCTCTCTCTCTCTCTCTCTCTCTCTCTCTCTCTCTCTCTCTCTCTCTCTCTCTCTCTCTCGCTCTCAACGCCACACACACGTACGACACGTTACTGAGTCTATATCAGAGACGGACCAAGTAACATGACGAGATAATTAATCTGCCGCGGACGTAGATATCGCAGCATGAGCGATTGATTTGACGAAAGTGAATTATAGTGTAAGCAAATGTATCTCCATTTCGAACGTTACTTAATTGACTAATTTTGTCGATAGTTGCATCCATGAATAATAACAATTTCGTAGCTAAATATCCGAAATATCATCAATCGAACAATCTTCACATTTTCTTACGTATTCAAAGTATTGAACAAAGTGCACTCAGAGAAAAAAGACAATTGGTAATAGCAACCAGTTAAAGTGTTAGAGCATTAATAATCAATTAAAATTTTCTCTCACTAAAATAATAATCATTAATAATAATTAATAATCGTATAAAATTATGAATAATTTCAACGATTGATGAGATTAATTATTAACTCTTTCCAACTTTGATTATACACATAATACATTGATTATACACTAATGAGTAATTAATTTCATTAATTGATTAAGTTATTACATACATATATGACGATTAATTCTGATTTACCAATAATATACACTATTAAAATAAAATCCCATGCAGAGTCGCATATACACACTACACTTTTGAAAATACTTCGTGCTACGATAAAGATTTTCCATCGAGACGAGTTCGCAACTATGTTCTATTCGTTCGCGAAACCGCGTCGCTTTCCATATACCCGATAGTCTCGATACGTGATACGATAAAGTTCGTCCGAGAGTCACGCGAAGTAAGATCGAAACGATTCGCGTCGTAGCGTCCGGAGCGTCGAGCTGCGGCAAAAGTTTTTCAATTACAGAAAGGACACAGTGTTGTCCGAGACGGAGAGGCACGGGATTGGTAGATCGTATGCGACCTATTTGATTTTTTTTCGCTTAATTTCCTTACGCAAATTTCGTAGGCACGTAGTGCACTGCCACGCGCGTCGCCGGGATAACGCGAGGGTCCGGCCCGCGTGACCTCCGACACTCGAACAGTCGTTTTGCACACGTCCGTCAAAGTGCCGGACAAATTGTCAGAAGTCCTGGGCGATGTCCTGGAGCTATGCGCCGGAGGCGGAAGTGGCGGCAGCGGGGGAAGCGGAGGTGCTACCGGGGACAAGACGTCGAACACGTCGAGCGGCGGTAGCGTGGTCACCAAAATCAGCGTGGTGACGGGAGTGGCGATAATCAGGGGTAGATGGGCCCAGAGGGGCACGAAATCGCCCCGTTCCTCCGTCGCTAATACCGATAGTGCCGACAGTACAACTTCGACCAGTTCGGAGGTATAGTAAGCGGTATATGTCTCTCTTAGAGCCGTATTAAGGGGACCGGATGGTCAGATTGCCTGAAAATCGTGCTTGTTCTTTCACAATTTTTTATGACAAACTGAACCCGGAAAAAAAAGATCTGCTATATATGGACAACTAATATAATTTGCTGTATTGGCCACTTTTTCTTTGCTGCAGCAGCCAATTTCCTTGCTATGATAACAAGAAAATCTGCTCCTATAACAAAAATGTAGCTAAAACAGTAAATTATGTTTCCATTTGTAGCAAATTCGCTACGTTAGCCACTTTTCTTGTTGTAGGAGCAAACTTTTCTGTTATCATAGCAAGAAAATAGATTTTTGCTGTAAAAAAAAAATAGCTAACATAGCGAATTATATTTAACTGTCCATATGTAGCAAATTAGTTTGTTGCTGCAGCAAATTATTTTTTTCTTTAAATGTATATGCGAAAGTGTTATTTTGACGTGTATTTATACAACATATAAAGAGAAGAAAAATATAATTTTGATGATCAAATACTCAATATAAGTATATGATACATGCAGTTAAAATATATTTCATTTTTCTTTTCAAGATCATTTTCATTTTATAGTAATATCTTGACTCTCGGTGATTCAATTAAGCTGAATTTTAGGTAGAAAATTTCTGTAAGCTTGTCGTTATCGTGTGAATCACTGACAAACTCATGAAAATATTTAATTTTGAAATATTAATTTTTTTGCTCTAAAAGAACGGAAAATTTAATAATATTCCATTAAGATATTTGCAATTTAATTTAATAATATTCCATTAAGATATTTGCATTTTTGTTAACTTTTATTCAAATTCTATTATAGTGGTTCACACGATAACGACAAGCTTAGGGAAATTTTCTACCTAAAATTCAGCTTAATTGAACTACCGAGAGTCAAAATATTACCTTGAAAAGAAAAACGAAATATATTTTACCATACACTTATACAGGGTATAGCAAAAGTACCGGAACGGCAAGAAAACTCGGCGGGCGAGCATTTTAGAGAAAAATATTTCCAATAAAAGTTGTAAGGCTTAAAAAGTCGCATTTAATGACAGTAGTTATTTGACCTAAAATGACGTCGCCAAGATCAGGACAAGGTCAACTTTGCTTTTTTAAATAGAAATACATATTTTTTATTACGTCATATTATTCTACGTGAAAAAGCAAACAACTTTTGCTTGAAAAAATTTTTTATACGACCTCTATTTTCTAAAATATTTACGTAAATATCTACAAAATTATTGGTTTCAATAATTTTTTACTTGAATTCTATCAACTTTACCGAAAAATATTAAGAGATAAAAATTGCTTATTTTGTTTTCAAAGAACTCTGAGAATTTTTTCAGAATTTTGTGTTAACTTTTTAGTACTTCAAGGAAATGCAAGAAAATGCATTACTACATATTTACTATATATTTACATAAATATCTTAGAAAATAGAGGTCGTATAAAAAATTTTTTCAAGCAAAAGTTTGCTTTTTCACGTAGAATAAAATGACGTAATAAAAAATATGTATTTCTATTTAAAAAAGCAAAATTGACCTTGTCCTGACCTTGGCGACGTCATCTTAAGTCAAATAACTACTGTCATTAAATGCGACTTTTTAAGCCTTACAACTTTTATTCGAAAGATTTTTCTTTAAAATGTTCTCTAAAATGTTTTCTTGCCGTTCCGGTACTTTTGCTATACCCTGTATATTAAGTTTGTACCATATACTTATATATTAACTTGATCATCAAAATTATATTTTTTTTCTCTTTATATGTTGTATAATACGTGTCAAAATAACACTTTCGCATATTCACTCAGTTTGTCATAAAAAATTGTAAGAAAACAAGCACGATTTTTAAGCAATCTGACTCTCCAATCCTCTTAATAGACTCACACGGAAAAAAAAGATCTGTTACATATGGACAACTAAATATAATTTACTGTATTAGCCAATTTTTTGTTGCAAGAGCCAATTTCTTTGCTAAAATAACAAGAAAATCTACTCCTGCAACAAAAAAAATAGCTAAAGCAACAAAAATGTAGTAAATTATGTTTAGTTATTTATTTGCAAATTTTCTGCGTTAGCTACTTTTCTTACTGTAGGAGCAATTTTTTTTGTTATCATAGTAAGGAAGTAGGTTCTTACAGCAAAGAAAAAGTAGTTAACACAACGAATTATATTTAACTATCTATATGTAGCAAATTAGTTTGCTGCTGCAGCAAATCCTTTTTTTCTGTGCATATTCTAAACCCTCTTTTATCGCTAAAAGCGCTTCTAAAAGTGACTTATGAGCTTTCTGATTGGTGATAAAAGAGTGTTCGGAATATAGACCATAATCATTAATCTTGAAACTTGTCTCAGCTGAGATACTCTGATTTGAATTCAAAGTTAGATATGAAACTCTCAGCTGAAGTGTGCGACTGGAATTATAATATTGCATATATTGCATATATATACAAATGAAATATTCGAATCAAACTTTAAATTCATATCTGTATCTCAAGTGTAATCTCACTGAGTATCTCACATGGGACAAGTTTCAAGTAATGACTATTAATTATTCTTGAAGAAAGTCGCTTTTCACCATCACTCTTCGTACTATTTCATTTTATTTTTATCAATTTATTCGTGCTATTTCACCTACTTTAAGAGAAGTCGATCGCTGTTGCCGCATTATAAGACGCGCACATGGAAAGAATCTTAGAGTAGAAATTTATAAAACTTTGTAAACGAGGAGTAGATCGACATATTCCGTAGTAATTGACTGTCTTTTCATGCGTGCTATTCATATTTTAGGAACTGAAATGCGCTATTAAAAAATTCACTACGTTTTTAGCGAAATTTATCATGTTTCTACACTAACAATGACAGAAAAAGTAATGTACTTGAGGAAAATGAAATTTTTCGCTTTCTACAAATTGCGATTTTCCAAGGAAGAATATCGACAGTTTGCGTGACACTTATCTCGCCTCGTTGATTTCGTGCAAACATAACTGCACGCGAAGAGACGGACACGCGATTTATTTCGGCTAATACATAAAGCACACCTTCAGACACAATGATTCTCTTCGCGAGCAATGCAAAAATCTACGAAATACCCAAAAGACATCTGAAGGATGCCAAAAGGTTAACGTTTTTACACGACGTCATTTAGATATTCTGTCTAGTGTGGAATCTCGCGTAGTCTCGCGGAAGAATATTTGCGGAATATTTCTGGAAGCTTTATTAGACATTCACGAACGTGCTATGCGCCTTCAGCACTTCGTATCTGAATGCACTTGTTGCGCCATTTCCATTACACTTTATCCGGTGTTCTTTAGCCTTGTCATGACAGTTACGTGATATAAATATCAGGCACCATGCACGCCTTGACACTTACTCGCTCTCCCACACTGAGAGAAAAAAATAGTTGGAATAACTATAATCTCACTATATTTTATAGTTCGTTTTGGCCTCAAACATATACTTATAGTTCATCTAAACATGAAGATATAGTAGAATGAACACAGATTTATAGTCACCATCTTATTGCTCTATATATATGGTAAAGCATCTTTTGGGAATATAGTTACATGTATCTATATTTGCCAAATATTCCAATTGTATTGACTATATAAAATAGTTAATTTCTCTTACCATTCAATATTTGCTACCTTATTATATTTTTTATTTCATATAATTATAATTCTTGGTAAAAATTTTACACGGGTCAGTTATACTATGCTTATATTGTAAATATTACAAATATTATGGTAACATTTACTATAAAAATTATATTCCTAACTATAATCTTTTTACTATGCCATTATAGTTCCAAATATCATACATTTTTCTCTCAGTGCATGTAGCAGAATCCCCTACGATTTTCGACCTTACGCATATCGATATTGATCGTGCGAGAGTGAAGCACTACGAGTGAAACGAATTTTACAGCCGACCGTATGCCACCGCCTCCTCGGCGTCATCCTAAGAACGTACGCTCGTTGATAGGATATAGGATTTTAATCGACGGTCGATTGCGCCACCATGACAATTAATTGAGTGGAAATTAAGTCGGTCGCAGGAACGTCGTTCACCGTCCGCGATTATTATTCGACAGGTGAAGTAAAAATACCAATATATGGACGCATATCTAATCCTAGACATTTTGGACATGTTTTGATCTTTAAATACGAATATTTAAATTTCGAGCATACACGGAGAGAATACTGTAATAAGAATTACAATACAATTTTAGTAGTTCGGGGATAGACTGGCACTATTATGAAAATTATAATAAAATAATTATAATATCCACATAATATATAATTATAATAACAATCATAATATAACAATCAAAATAACCATAAATATGATAATCTTTACTACATTTATGACATTATTTATGGTCGCCGTTATTATATTTTATTATTATTTTCATTATAGTGTCAGTCTATTCCCAGAGTACTAAAGTTATTATAATTTTTACTACAATATTTTTTCCGTCATATATACATCAACAATCATATGTACATATATAGAATATATACATATATTTTATGTCAAATGTTTAAACATTCGCATTTAAGGACCAAAAAAATTAGA
Source organism: Odontomachus brunneus (assembly GCF_010583005.1). Lineage (NCBI taxonomy): Eukaryota > Metazoa > Arthropoda > Insecta > Hymenoptera > Formicidae > Odontomachus > Odontomachus brunneus. Next base: position 931,732 of record NW_022639512.1, on the reverse strand, counting down.
ATGTCCAGAATTATACATGAATTATGTTCAGGAATTGGTACTTTTACCTTAACTTTTTGAAGCATGGAACCTTCATAATTCAGGTTCTAATAAAGTATTCATGTCCCATGTCTAGACAACCCAAGAGATCATTCTTTTTGAGAAGTTAATTTTTTCTATTTTTTCCTATTTTTACCAAAACCGCACGCAAACTACAACGAATGCTGAAGCTATGATTTAGTTCTAACAGATAATCTCACGATGAAACCGCTGTGCTCCAAAGGGTTAAAAAGTGACCAAGACAACATAATGTCTAAACTCGGGACATAAGACGTCTTCCAGTCTTTTTAAATAAAACGTCTGATAGACGTCTTTAAGACGTCTTATGTCCCAATTTTAGATTATGTTGAGACTAATTTTGCGTCCTGTTGGCAACGAAAAATTCGGCTAGGAAATCAAAATGACCATAAATATGATCATTTTTATTACATTTATGACATTATTTATGGTTACTATTATTATATCTTATTATTATTTTCATCACAGTGTCAGTCTATTCCCGGAGTACTAAAGTTATATTATAATTTTTACTACAATATTATTTCCGTGTAAAAATCATATATACATATATTTTACGTCAAATGTTTAAACATTCGCATTTAAAAACCAAAAAAATTTGAATGTCCAAGTATATATGTAAATTATGTTCGGAAGTCAACGATCAAGAATTAACGGGCGTGTTGTCAAATATCAAAGACGTGATCTCGCGTTTAGCTACGCTTATCCTAAATCCACCGTACTTGAAATCCTGCCCGTTGAGCAATTGAACCGCGAGATTCACGGCTTAACGACGCATGCCGCATTTTGGATCGATGCCTTTCATTTGACAGGAAACCAAGGGCGAGCCGTTAATTGACACCGCGATATCTGTGTCCGATTCTCTGAAGCGCCCTAAAGCGCCCGTTTCCGCGAACGAGTCGTCATTTGGGTGCTGTTATCAAGACGAGAAGATAACTTCGGTTCACGTCTCGCGATTTTACACGCGCTCTTAAAGGTCTCGCGACGATCGTTGCGCGAATTCGACGGGAAATGCAGCTGCGGCCGGCCTCTATCCGTAATTACAAGTCGACCGAGCTTCTCGACAGGAGCGATGCTTTCAACGCACCTAAATAGGATACATTCTCCGGCGCAATTATGCAAATTACGCAATTTATAGCACTATCTCGAGCAGCACGAGACGCACCAAGCTGGCGTTTCAAATACTCGATGACGGCGCGCGCGTGTGTATGTGTGCGCGCGTGCACGCGCGTTGCATTCTCGCCGAAGCTTGTCTATATGCGCGAATACAAAGCTATTTACTTCGAAGCGCCGTCTCCTTCGGGGAGGAATTATGAAGAGCCTTGTGCGGAATTTCGTACATGTGCCGTTAGTACTCGCCTTATTACTCGGTGTCGGCGCGAGTCAAACTCATCCTCTCAGCGATAATCACCACGGATTTGTCTCATGTCAAGTACCTGCTCCACTAGATTCATTAGATTCTGATGCCGCGTGTCGTTTTGCAAAATCTTATAGAGTAAAGGCACCAAAAGGCGACATACTACTTCGTTTTTGGAGATTATGTCTTAATGTAAAGCTCAAAATATAAATGTAAATATATATACATGTAATTGGATGTACCCTCTATCAGATAATATCATATTTTTACTGAAATTGTTTCTAGGTTTAAAACAAAGAATGTTTTTGTAAAACGCACGAAAATGGAGTTCAAAAAAAATGAGTGCCAAAAGCGACATATCTATTGGAAATTATACCATGTTGCATATGTGATAATATTTTATAATAAATAGTTTATTAGTGTGTTTAATGGTTGAATAATATTCATTTATTCAAACTATAAAATATAAATGTTACAATAAAATATAAATGTTATAAAAGGGAAATATAATTAAATAAAAACGTATCTTTGGCATTTCTATCTTTTTTATTTCTCACATATTTTATATATGTTATATTTTTAAACAAAATTAAACTTTAAAATAAACGTCAGAATAGGAGGTTAGAATAGGTCAGATTATGTTAGTCACAGAGTATCGTACTTATCGCATACTGTAGATATGTCACTTTAAGACACATTCTCATAAAGTTTTTCAATTTATACAGTAAAAAAGTGATGAAGATAAAAATATTTAAAAAATATTGTTATAAAAATGCATGTAGAAGAACTTAATACTGAACAAAAAGATAATTATCGCTGTTTAGTCTACGTAATTCGTTAATAGAAATCATAGAAATAAAACATGCGAATTTCTAAAACTCAATATTTGCTAATTTAGCATATAAAAGAACAAGAAATATACCAAGTATGAATTTTTCATGACTTAACTGATAATTATTAGTTTCGATAAAATGCAACATTTAATATATGAAATATAGAAATATATCGCTTTATTCAGCTTAATTGAACCATCGAGAGTCAAGAGATTACTGCAAAATGACGATCTTGAAAAGAAAAACAAAATATATTTTAACTGCATGTATCATTCATTTATATTGAGTATTTAATCATCAAAATTATATTTTTCTTCTCTTTATATGTTGTATAAATACACATCGAAATAACACTTTCACATATTCACTCAGTTTGTCATAAAAAATTGTGAAAAAATAAGTATGATTTTCAAGCAATCTGACCCTCTAGTCCCCTTAAAGCAGATCAATTTCTGACCGAATCGGTAAAAGAAGCATTTTAACTGATAATCAATGAGTACCCATACAACGTTTAGAATTTGTACATAAGACGTTTGAAAGACGTCGGAATATAAGACGTCTCATTTTATGAATGAAAATTGCATTTATTATCAAAAACAGTATATCATACACTTGCAAGAAATCTCATTCTAGCTAGTAATACATCGTTTAATTTATTTACTCACGATGTAGAATATTAAGAGAAAATTTCGAGAGGCTCGAAAATTTACTTTACTATCATCAAATCAGTTTTTTCTATTTCTTAACTGTAATATTATTTTTATTTTAATGAAACTCAAGGAAAAATATTTATATTCTAAAAGAACTATTTCGTGATTTTGTATTATTTCCCCCAAAATAAATGCCAAAAAAGATATATAAGTAATATATCTCCAGAGCCCTGATCTCCCTTACTGCTATTATAGTATTTGTAATTACTTAATTTACAAATTACGAAATTTATCTCTAATTTACTTTGGTATTAATATCAGCATTAATATCAATATTAATTACTAGTATTTTACAACCATATACACACGCACTCTGTGTGTCTGAGTAATTAATGCAAAGTTATTACAGCGCGGATTACCGATTTGACATATCGCGTCCCCGCTTCTCCGAGTAATCAATAGATAATAAATCGATAATGCGTACGGTTAGAGCATCCTAATAACCCAGTTACATTGTATATTAAAGCTATTCGTCGTACCCGTACTTTTGCCGTACTGTAAAGTATCGTAAATTTTGATTGTCGACACGTGTGTAAATAATATTTGAATGGCTTTTGTCGCAGTAACGTTATTGTTACGAACGCAAACATTATTCATTTGTTCTTTTCTATTTAATTGACACAATTATATTATAGTACTTTCTATTGTATACGCGAAATTTCCGATTTAATATCGTCAAATCAGGCGAAGCACGAATATGAATAGTCAAAGATATATATCGACTAAGCTGTCACGTTATATCGATTCGTTCCCCCCAGTTCCGCGTGCATATACGTCTGTGTGTGTTTGTGTGTATGAGGTGAGCTTCTCAGCCGCCTGCTTTTCTTTCACAGTTGAAGGGACGCTATATTCTCTTTGTTTCATGTGTGTGTGCATGTCGTAGCTCAATATATATAATAAATATAATGCCTCGCGATTTCGGCGAAAAGAGGCTTAAAACGAGAACGACCGTCCCCTGCAGCGACGAGATAAAAAAATATAACCAAACAATTTTTCGCTTTGATCTCAATTTTGGACGTAGAAGCTGATAGAATTGTGTTTTGTTACTCGTAGAGATTGTTCTAGTTTCACATTTAAAAACGAGGCAGCTGCACGCACATCTCACTCGCGTTGCTTTCTCTCAATGATAAAAGGAAATAGAAAATATCTCGCGAGCCAATGCAAATTAATAAAAACAGGAGAGCAGGAACAAATATTTTTCGGAAGCGCGTACGTGCCTCTTTTAATTTCTGTATAAAATTGTTTTTTAATATTAGACTTGGTTTGAGCCGCGTGGATTTTTCTTTGTTTGATTCCGACGTTTCGCGAACATTTCAGTTCGCTTCATCAGAGAGGAATGACCCGATGCCTGATGTTTTTCATATATCGAATTCATATACCACTCGATGTTTTTTGATATATGAAAAAGAAGGCAGATTTAATCTGTTCAAAATAATTTCCTCCCCAGAGTGGATTTTTTTTCTTAATAAGCGTATCTCTTTTACTCTTTAATGTTATTTTTTTAAGAATTTAAAAAAATAGAACACGAAATAACTTAATTTGTAACTGCTATGAGTTAAAAAAGAAAATACAATCGTTTAAGTAAAACAAAAAAAATTTTTCAAAAATAATTTTGTTAAATATCTAGATTTCTCTTCTTTTTTCTATAAATATTTTCTTTGAAAAATTAAAAAAAACAAAAGGTGCCTAAAAAAAACGTTTACACTTATATGAAAGTAACTTTTTCTTCCTATAAGTATTAACTTTTTGTTAAAGCACCCTATATATCTAACTTGCATCTGCTGTGAGTTAAAAAACAACAATTTAAATAAGTCAAAAGGAATTTAACTACGGAACTTCGCCGGGCGTACCGTCACTGAATGAGTCAAATATCCATCATCATCGATCGATTGTTCGCCAACGAGAGTGGTCGAGAGATCCCTGCAGTTTTGTTTTTTAATATCTCAAGAGACAGTTTGCGCGCTCGGCGCGATGTATTCTCGTGTTATATCTCTCGCGCGCATTCCTTTCAGTCGGGACTAAAAACCCGCCGTCAGTGCTTGTTATGCATGGTCGATAACAGTACATTTTCTGAGTGAATATATTTCGCCCCGTCTCTCGGAATCGTCCGCCGCGTCCTCGAATATTCCGTTCCGTGATCGTACACAGGGCGGCAGCCCGAACACGAAATATTTTATCAACTACACGGAACTTCGTTCCAGTCTGCTACGTAGCGATCGCCGCTGTGTGTCGGACAAAATCTGCATGATAAAGCGAGTTAATTTCTTTCCGCGCCGGGGCGTGAAAATTAAAGTCACGTCGTGATGGAAAACTTCAGCGGCGGAAAAAGGACGGAATTTATATTGCGCATGTATGAATTTCTGATATCTCGTCACGCCGTGCGATTTTGCGCTAAGTCCCGCTCGCGCACGTGTCGTCTTTAATCCGCTAAAATATTTCGCTATTAAGACGTTTTTAATTAAGTCGGTCGCGTTGACATTTTTTAATCTTGTCCCTTCTAATATTTAATCAGGCTCCGTGTCGTACGTTTGCGTGTATGCGTTCGTGCTGTTAACGTCCCGTATTCCCTTGCCGCTTAGGCATTCGACGATAAATACCGCCCTGTTCGTGATTTCCGCAGAGAAATAGACTCCTATGTGCTGTCTTATTACTTAGTCTTTATTTTAAAGTATCCGGAGTCGTGAATCTTGTCCCGTAGTGCAAACTTGCGTGAGCATTTTCGAACTCGAAGGTACTCGAAAGTTCTCACTTCTCACGAGTTTACACCAGAGAGAAGGATTTATAATCGACCTTCTTGTGTCTTAAGCAAAATATTGTTCGAGGTCTTTCGCATCTCATTTGAATCTGAAAACTGAAGAGTACCATCTGAAATTAATGTATACAACCCACGCAAGGAAGAAATATCTAAGAAATACACAATATTTATACAAGTAAGAAAAACGGACGAATAAGAGTGAAAGGCAATTGATGGTGCGAATACCTAAATTTTTATGGAATGATAATAATATCTGACCGTGTAGACGCACGTGCCGAACATTTTTTCGGACTTTAAACAACTGTTTCTATTTTTTATTTTCTAGTTTTTATTTTTTTTGTATTTTTAAATTTTATAATTCTCCATGATGTTAATATTCATTTAAGAATTATGAAAAATAGCTGCCTCAGCTATAAAAAATATTTATTAGCCAGCGGGTGCTATTAACATATTTATTTGTACTCATATAAGAGATACCTTTCAAATAAGAAAATATAAATTTTCTTAAAAGTCTTTAGCTTTTCATAAAAAGAATTGTTCATTCTATTGAAATACAAGAATTTTAATTTAAATAAATACTTTATTGGTATCCGCCCAACTTTATCAGTGTTGAATTTAACACAAAAATTTTTGTATTTTTAAATTTTATGATTCTCTATGTTAATATTCATTTAAGAATTATGAAAAATAGCTGCCTCAACTATAAAAAATATTTATTAGCTAGCGGGTGCTAATAACATATTTATTTATACTCATATAAGAGATACCTTTCAAATAAGAAAATATAAATTTTCTTAAAAGTCCTTAGCTTTTCATAAAAGGAATTGTTCATTCTATTGAAATACAAGAATTTTAATTTAAATAAATACTTTATTGGTATCCGCCCAACTTTATCAGTGTTGAATTTAACACAAAAATTTTTGTATTTTTAAATTTTATGATTCTCTATGTTAATATTCATTTAAGAATTATGAAAAATAGCTGCCTCAGCTATAAAAAATATTTATTAGCTAGCGGGTGCTAATAACATATTTATTTATACTCATATAAGAGATACCTTTCAAATAAGAAAATATAAATTTTCTTAAAAGTCCTTAGCTTTTCATAAAAGGAATTGTTCATTCTATTGAAATACAAGAATTTTAATTTAAATAAATACTTTATTGGTATCCGCCCAACTTTATCAGTGTTGAATTTAACACAAAAATTTTTGTATTTTTAAATTTTATGATTCTCTATGTTAATATTCATTTAAGAATTATGAAAAATAGCTGCCTCAGCTATAAAAAATATTTATTAGCTAGCGGGTGCTAATAACATATTTATTTATACTCATATAAGAGATACCTTTCAAATAAGAAAATATAAATTTTCTTAAAAGTCCTTAGCTTTTCATAAAAGGAATTGTTCATTCTATTGAAATACAAGAATTTTAATTTAAATAAATACTTTATTGGTATCCGCCCAACTTTATCAGTGTTGAATTTAACACAAAAATTTTTGTATTTTTAAATTTTATGATTCTCTATGTTAATATTCATTTAAGAATTATGAAAAATAGCTGCCTCAGCTATAAAAAATATTTATTAGCTAGCGGGTGCTAATAACATATTTATTTATACTCATATAAGAGATACCTTTCAAATAAGAAAATATAAATTTTCTTAAAAGTCCTTAGCTTTTCATAAAAGGAATTGTTCATTCTATTGAAATACAAGAATTTTAATTTAAATAAATACTTTATTGGTATCCGCCCAACTTTATCAGTGTTGAATTTAACACAAAAATTTTTGTATTTTTAAATTTTATGATTCTCTATGTTAATATTCATTTAAGAATTATGAAAAATAGCTGCCTCAGCTATAAAAAATATTTATTAGCTAGCGGGTGCTAATAACATATTTATTTATACTCATATAAGAGATACCTTTCAAATAAGAAAATATAAATTTTCTTAAAAGTCCTTAGCTTTTCATAAAAGGAATTGTTCATTCTATTGAAATACAAGAATTTTAATTTAAATAAATACTTTATTGGTATCCGCCCAACTTTATCAGTGTTGAATTTAACACAAAAATTTTTGTATTTTTAAATTTTATGATTCTCTATGTTAATATTCATTTAAGAATTATGAAAAATAGCTGCCTCAGCTATAAAAAATATTTATTAGCTAGCGGGTGCTAATAACATATTTATTTATACTCATATAAGAGATACCTTTCAAATAAGAAAATATAAATTTTCTTAAAAGTCCTTAGCTTTTCATAAAAGGAATTGTTCATTCTATTGAAATACAAGAATTTTAATTTAAATAAATACTTTATTGGTATCCGCCCAACTTTATCAGTGTTGAATTTAACACAAAAATTTTTGTATTTTTAAATTTTATGATTCTCTATGTTAATATTCATTTAAGAATTATGAAAAATAGCTGCCTCAGCTATAAAAAATATTTATTAGCTAGCGGGTGCTAATAACATATTTATTTATACTCATATAAGAGATACCTTTCAAATAAGAAAATATAAATTTTCTTAAAAGTCCTTAGCTTTTCATAAAAGGAATTGTTCATTCTATTGAAATACAAGAATTTTAATTTAAATAAATACTTTATTGGTATCCGCCCAACTTTATCAGTGTTGAATTTAACACAAAAATTTTTGTATTTTTAAATTTTATGATTCTCTATGTTAATATTCATTTAAGAATTATGAAAAATAGCTGCCTCAGCTATAAAAAATATTTATTAGCTAGCGGGTGCTAATAACATATTTATTTATACTCATATAAGAGATACCTTTCAAATAAGAAAATATAAATTTTCTTAAAAGTCCTTAGCTTTTCATAAAAGGAATTGTTCATTCTATTGAAATACAAGAATTTTAATTTAAATAAATACTTTATTGGTATCCGCCCAACTTTATCAGTGTTGAATTTAACACAAAAATTTTTGTATTTTTAAATTTTATGATTCTCTATGTTAATATTCATTTAAGAATTATGAAAAATAGCTGCCTCAGCTATAAAAAATATTTATTAGCTAGCGGGTGCTAATAACATATTTATTTATACTCATATAAGAGATACCTTTCAAATAAGAAAATATAAATTTTCTTAAAAGTCCTTAGCTTTTCATAAAAGGAATTGTTCATTCTATTGAAATACAAGAATTTTAATTTAAATAAATACTTTATTGGTATCCGCCCAACTTTATCAGTGTTGAATTTAACACAAAAATTTTTGTATTTTTAAATTTTATGATTCTCTATGTTAATATTCATTTAAGAATTATGAAAAATAGCTGCCTCAGCTATAAAAAATATTTATTAGCTAGCGGGTGCTAATAACATATTTATTTATACTCATATAAGAGATACCTTTCAAATAAGAAAATATAAATTTTCTTAAAAGTCCTTAGCTTTTCATAAAAGGAATTGTTCATTCTATTGAAATACAAGAATTTTAATTTAAATAAATACTTTATTGGTATTCGCCCAACTTTATCAGTGTTGAATTTAACACAAAAATTTTTGCGGCGCATAAATTTGCACAGCGACATCAGCACGGCGTGTAAACACGCCGGCCGATCAAACGCTCGGCATAAGCAGCAGCAGGCTACATGCAGGCTGTGGAACACCCTGTGTGTGTCGAACTCGCAGCACAAGATGTTCCACCGATCGCGTCTGGTCTCAGATCGTTATTACAATTCTGAAGTCGCGAGAGACGTGCACGATTCTCACGATTTCACATACAGTGACAGAGTGAAAAATAGCACGGAGCGGAGATTTTGGTGTTTTGGCTCGATGGGCGGAACCGTGGATTCTGCTTGCGCTGCTCCAAGTATCGACCCGTGAAAGGCAGCTTCCAGCGACCTCGCCCCTAACTGCCATCTACCCTTTCGTCACAACGTGGAAACTCGGCATTGGCGTCTTCGACTCTTTTTCTGCCGAGGCTTCACATTTCAGACACTTGTCCGTCGACCGCAAGTGGCTTCGTCTGTTGCTTCATACTGCGTCGCGCATTATGTAGCTTCTCCCGGCTAATTTACGAAGGGCTCTTCGTCTCAAAGCGAGCTATTATCGCCCGAAGGGCCATGGGAGAGAGAACAGTTAAAACCTGTCGAGCAGGGATTACATGTCTCTGAGAGGACTGCGCGAAATCACTCTGCGAAAAATGCGATCCCGTTTTTTTTCTTTTTTTTTAACGTAAAGCACCGTATTTCCATTTGAGGTGGAGACAACTCTCGGGTCCCACATAGATTTATCCGGTCGAACGCGCTTGTTGCGTCTTCTCGCGCAAAACGATGCGAGACGGATGTTTTTGAGAAAATAAGCAGTTGGATCAATAAAATCGGCAGTCACCGGCCATCAAAGAAATATTGTATCTATTTAATCCTAGGTATACACACTTATTTTTCGCATACGTAGATGCTACACTGAAGAACCCCAGCTACTTTTTTTACCGTAACTCCGGTAAAAATCACCGTATTTTGACTTTTTATCCGATTGTTAATAGACTGATAAACACATATATTTATTAAGAATTAGAATTAAATCACAATAAGCATCACATAATAAAGACATGTTGAAACATTAGAATTACTCATAAATGCAAAGGAAACGTTATTTTGTAACGTAATAGTTTGAAAAATGCATTACTTTTTTGGTAATAGAGATAATCAAAAAAAGTTTTCAAATTTTGAAAGAGAATATTTCAAGGTACAAAGAAAAAAAATCGTCGCTTAAATATTGGAATATTATCATGAAAATTACAAAGCTCCAAGATTGATAATTTTTCATATTTCTATTTTCTGGTTTTGCAGACAGGTATAAAAGTATTTTTGTTAAAAAATACAAACTCAATAACTTGTAATGCATACAACAGAAATAGAGACAGAAACAAAAAGAAAAAAAAAAACGTGAATAATTTAAAAGCAGCAAATAACATTCACCCAACAAGGCAATATTATTTTGGGCGTTTAGTCCGTGTGTTTCTGTCTCCCAATAAAAATTAGTTCTTTTTTTTTACATTACTTATTTAATCTAACATTTTTTAGAATATATATTTACACTATGAACTCGAATAAAATTAATTACAAAATATACTTGCAAAAAAAGTTGCACGAAGTACACACTGAGGTCTGGGAGACCCCGGACTTACTTTACGTGTAAATTACCACAAAACCGACAGACAATTGATTGCTCCGATAGTTGTTATTTACAGAGGAGACTTAAAATTTTTTTTACACAGCAGTTATATCCTCCTTATTCATAGCAGTTATATCCACTTATTCTCTCTATTAATACTAAAGTTTCAAACTTTGCCTGGGGTCTCAGTGACCCCAGTGTGTATACCTAGGATTAACAACACACGTGTTAGCGCAACAATAAATTGCGTTGATATCATTATATTTGCATTGATATAGTAATATCAACGCAACTTATTGTTGTGCTAACGTGCGTACTTTGTTGAATACGATATAATATATTTTTGATAGGATCGGTGGCCGATTTTGTTGATCCAACCGCTTTTTTTCAATATAAAACTGCGAAACTAGTCTGGTTTGAAATTAACATGTTGGCTACTAACGTCATATGTAAACTTCTTTTCTTGTGTCCACATTATCGAACAAGTTGTGTCTTACAAAATTACATACAAAAATAATAAAATACTATTAGGTCGGTAGGAAAATAATGTCGGTTTTTAACTTTTAACTTTAAACGCATATATCTCAGTTCAGAATAAAGTGTATTAATCGAAATAAGAATAATTACAATCAACACTTTTTTGCCAACGAGAAACAAGTTTATTTATTCCGGTAACGTATAATTCCAACGTCCTGGAATCGATAAATTCTCGGAAGGCATTTTCAACAACACCGTGGTTGTTGAAGACTTTCTCTTGTAGGAAGTGGTCGAGTGCTTAAAAAAGTGGTAATTGGTTGGCGAGAGGCTGGCGAGTATGGTGTGTGTGCGTGTGTGTGTGCGTGTGTGTGTGTGCGTGTGTGTGTGTGCGCGTGTGTGTGTGCGTGTGTGTGTGCGCGCGCGCGCGCGCGTGTGTGTGTGTGTGAGTGTGTGTGTGTGAGTGTGAGTGAGTGAGTGAGTGAGTGAGTGAGTGAGGGAGTGAGTGAGTGGGTGTGTGTGTGTGTGTGTGTGTGTGTGTGTGCGTGTGTGTGTGTGCGCGTGTGTGTGTGCGTGTGTGTGTGCGCGCGCGCGCGCGCGTGTGTGTGTGTGTGAGTGTGTGTGTGTGTGAGTGTGAGTGAGTGAGTGAGTGAGTGAGTGAGTGAGTGAGTGAGTGTGTGTGTGTGTGTGTGTGTGTGTGTGTGTGTGTGTGTGTGTGAGACAGAGTTTCGTAGCCTAATTCATTCAGTTTCTGCGGCGCCGGTTGTGCGGCGTGTGGCCGGGCATTGTCGTGAAAAAGAATAGGACCTTTTCTATTGACCAATGACGGGCGTAGGTGTTGCAGTTTGCAGTGCATTTCGTCGATTTGTTGACAATACTTTTCTGCCGTGATAATTTCGTCTGGATTCAGAAAGTTGTAGTGGATCAGACCGGCTGATGACCATCAAACCGTCACTATGGTCTTCTTCTGGTGCAGTTTCGGCTTTGGGAAGTGTTGTGGAGCTTCGCTGCGATTCAACTATTGTGCTGAGCGCCGCCTGTTATCGTATTTTCATCACATATCACAATGCGATCGAGAAATGGATCGTTGTTGTTGCGCAAAAGAAGCGCAGAGCACACTTCATAACAACGATTTTTTTTATTTTCATTCAATTCATGCGGCATCTATTTGTCGAGCTTTTTTGATTTTCAAAGTTGCTTGAGTTGGTCCAGAACTGTTGGGTGACTTTATAGCAAGCTCTCGAATCTTTGTTCGCGGATCTGCCTCGACCAACACCTTCAATTCGTCGTTGTCAACTGCCGATGAACGTCCGCGACCTTCTTCATCTTCAAGGCTCTCATCGCCATTCCGAAATTTTTGAAACCAACGTTTTCTCATACGTTCGTTTGCGGTTCCCTGGCCGAATGCGCTGTTGATGTTACGAGTCGCCTCTGCTACTTTATGGCCTAGTTTGGACTCGTACAAGAATATCGCTCGCAATTGCTTCTTTTCCATCATGAATTCTACAAATAATAATGGACATAAAATAATAGTAAAAATAAAACCAATAGCAGAGAAATATAACGAAATCTGCGCTTTAAAATGGTATATAAAATGAATATATTAAAAGAAATATTTATTCCAAAAACAAGTAGCAAAGTCAAATAATATATAAAACCGACATTATTTTCCTACCAACCTAATAGATGGACTCTGCGAAGAGAGAGGAGTCCTCCAAAGACCGTGGTAGCGAACGTATTAAATCATTAACTCCGCCGACAAGCAGAGTGACGCGACAAGGATCGCAAGTTGGAACGTTGGATTTTAGGAAGTTGGGATTTAGGATCGCCTAAATTGTTTGAACGCATCACCACCTCCGCTTTTGTTAGTCACACGACTGGCACGAAAGCGGCTGGCAGCGTGTAATGAGCGCACGAATGCCTACGGGAAAATATCGACATGACTCTGCTTGCTCGCGGTGTCAAAAGGCCAAGGCGGGCGAAATTAAGCGCGGGGCGAGACGAGGTCTAATTAACATTACATATCGGTACGCAACACGAGAGCGTGTAGTGCACGTCGATGTAACTGGGCGCACATGTATGCCCGAGAGCGTCGGCGAAGCGTTAATTAATATGTAACTTGGCCGGCGCATACGTATCACGTGCCTCGAAAGTAAATATTGGCGCCGCGGGATCGCCGTTCGGTTACCAAACGCGCAATCCGCGACTGCAAATTATATCTACGAGGCGAGGTTATGAAAGGAACAGAGGACACCTCTCGTCGACTTGATTAATCTCAATTTTCCGCAATTAATCTCGTCTTTCGCGTCAACCAAACGCTGTGCCTTTAACCGATCTGTATATTGTAAAATGTAATCTTCTATTCGTACATACTGAGAGAAAAAATATCTATGAAATCAAGAATATACTTATTCGATAACATATTTACTTATATGAACATTAAATATTTTTCGTAGAATAAGATGTACGTTTTCTTGAAATTTTAGCTTTTCACGAAAGCAATTATTTATTTATTCTACTTCAATAAAAGAACTTGGATTTAAGTAAATGTGTCATCAGTACTTATCTAATGAATATTTCTAACTTCTCAGATATTCTTTCTCTCAGTGTGCATGTTAAAAGTAAAAAGTGAAATATTTTATGTCGGCGATCAGATTTATTGATAAGGAGTACGAAAAAGTTGACAAGACTGATTCAAACCGAACATAGAATTTAACTTGACTTTTTTTCAGCTATATAAGGTTATAACAACATCATGATTTCCAAAGCATATATTTATTATACGGCGTATTATAACGAGAAAATTAAAAAATATTTCCCTCATGCAGTTTGACGAGTACACAACTGAAAGATAATTTCGCGAAATGGAGATATCTTGAGAAGGAATTAATTTTCCATATTTTCGCTATGTTTTCTCCATATCTTTTTATCAAACTTTTTCTTCCTTGCAAACTTCTCCTTCTGGTTCCAGCATTTTTATTAAGCAATGCCATATTGCATTCCCAATACGCTTGAATTACAGTTGAATTACAGTTTGGTGTTTCTTCAATGTAATAAATACGATGACAACGCTTTCAATATAATAAATACGATGGTGAACGAATATGGAAAAAAATCGAGTATTTACTCAACGATTTACGGCAATGCATCTGCAATATATATAAGCGTGCCACTCGCGTGGATATTCTGCGAAAATAATTTCAACAGAATTTTCCATTCGTAGAAAATGTGTCAGAAATTTCTCCAACGCGCGTTACCACTTTTTTCCTTTTTGTAGCGAGAGATACACGAGCACGTTGCTGTACGCTTAATTAAAAATCTATACAAGTATTTATTAGCATGTAGCGCGCTCGGATCCGTTAAACCCAGCATGCACTGCATTGAGATTATTAAGGTGAATTCTATGCTTTGATTTTCTGTTTCAGGAATTCAATATTGCAAAGGAGCAGCATGCTGTGCAACCCTTGACATCTGAATCGGGTAACCATAAATTATATTAATTCCGCGTTCTCGCAAATGCTAATCAAAGTTATATATAATTTAAGTATACGTGTGGAAAGGAGAAAGAGGGAGAGAGAGAGAGAGAGAAATAAAGATAGATTTCCTGTCTACCTTTAATGTCTCTTCCTGGAAAATTATATTTAGTTAATTTTAATTAATGTCTCATCGAAATGCTCCATAGATATATATGTATACATTAGTTCAGTTTCTGCGAATTCAAATACAAACAATCTAAATTCAAAGATCGCATCTAAAATTCTCTCTTATGACTATCTATTATTTTTGAAATAGCATCATTTGTTACTAGATTATACAACGGACTTTTTTGAAATATTTACTTGTGTCAGCACTCGTCGTTCCTCTCCTCGGAATTGGATTACGAGGAGATTTACGAACTATCGTTGGACGTGACTGAAAAAGACTCTCTCGAAAAGTCTATCCGGCCGTTATTACTATGATAATTTTTCATCCCATTTAATTTCACGTGTAATTCGTTTTCCGCTTGGAGGCTTACCTCATCAAAGCCGCAGTTGCCCAGGCGGCGGTCGAACATTGGCGAGAAACTCGTCCATCAGCTCGCAGAGCTCGCTGGAGGGTACATCTTGCTCCTCGAGTCATCGCGGATCATCGCCCCAGATCAGGGCATTCGGTCCGGATGGACGGCATCATGCTCGACACGACCCTTTACACGCCGCCTTCTCGTATCCACCCAGCAGGAACTCAAGGTTGATGGCAAAAAATGTGACGCATATATATATTCATTGTGCCCTTATGTAATATACACATGGATAAACAGGCAAGAAATTACGATATACTCTTCGAGAGGAAGGTAAATCTATTTGGAAAAAAAGATATAAAAGAGGGAAATCCTCGAGTGAATTTCCTTTAGGGGAGGAATCCTTAAGAGAATCGATTTTGAAAGTTGAGAAACTTGTTAAAATTGTCTTTAAGATCAGAAAAATTAACGTTGAGTTCAATTTAATATGTTATTATGTTATTATCACATAACATATGTAGACATCAATTAATTAAGGAGACTAGAACGGTTTCATTTTTCGAAAATTGAGTGAAATTCGAATGACGATTGTGGACGAACAAATAAACATACACAAGATAAGAATACTATTGTTTTATTTTTTTTTTTAGTTTTTATAACATACTTTTAGGAATACAATAAGCGAATACATAGAAGTTCAAAAAATATTAATAATTGAGTGAGATATTGTTAAATTAAAAAATAGCAACCAACCAAAAAACCAAAAATGTCTAAAAATTTCAGTTATTTGTTGTTAAAACGGTAAAAACGGTTAAAATGGTATTAAAAAATTTATTTTTATATGCAAACTTCGGTTCAGCAGTATATTTTTATCTTTAATTAAAAAAAAAAATCAAGTCGATATCTTTAGCCA
Source organism: Odontomachus brunneus (assembly GCF_010583005.1). NCBI lineage: Eukaryota > Metazoa > Arthropoda > Insecta > Hymenoptera > Formicidae > Odontomachus > Odontomachus brunneus. Next base: position 915,489 of record NW_022639512.1, on the reverse strand, counting down.
TTCTTGAGTAATCGTGGCAAAACGAGCGGAAAATGCTGTTTTGAAAACGACCGACTGCTTCTACTACCGACCGACCGACTGTTCTCGTCTTTTTTGTTGTTACTCTTATATTTCTTAACAATGACCTCCTATAACCTTTGTTTCCGATATTATTATTTCTAAGTTTTCGAACCATTATTACTGTTTATCAGTTTGTTTTAAATAAATAGTATCTACATTTCTTACACTACATGATCGCGCGCCGCTTCACGTTTTTCGCTCTCCTGAACTCAATTTTGCGAATATCGAGGTTCTTTTTGCGCAAAAATGTTCTTAAAGAATTGTACTAAACGATTACGTAAAAATCAAAAAATCGATTTTTTGAAGATTTCAAACTAGTCCCCTTAATATATAAGAGTAAAACTGATGTAAACTGAAGTAATTGCTCAATTTTATTTTAGACAGCGCAAAAAAATTGTGATTTTTCTTTTTAATTTGGGCAATCTCGAACGATATTGCATGAAATTTTTGAGAGCGGTCACGCAAATACGGTGAAAAATATTGCTCACGCAATCCAAGAAATTAATTTACGATTGATGTCACACGTAGTGATAGGTGTATTTATAATAGTGCCGGTTGGCCTACATTGAAAGCTCTCTCTCTCGGTTTATTTAGATAGCACAGCAGTCGTTTATTCTCTTAATTGCAAAAGCTTCGTTGTACAGAACAAGTGAAGTTCTGGATTTGTTATATGTATTTTTGCTCGTGAAATCTGTGACCTTTTTGGAGTTGATTGTTCCTTTCCATAATTTCTCACTTCTATATGTATCCGGGCAAATTAAATGTACACACATGTTACTACGTTGAAATAATTGCATCGGAGAGCGAAAATTTGCCATAGAATTTGCCACTCGAGGTTTGCATTACCTAAAATGTAATCGAGCAATTGTGTCAGTTTTACTGTCGCGTATTATTAATTACACGTGCCTGCATATTGTGCGATAATAATATATTAAATTGAATACAACATCAGTTCGTTTATCCTAAGACAACTTTATTTACGTATACTTTCTTATTTCACAATTCTTTTATATATAAATGAAGATTTATTTACGTATTTTTTTATATAAATGAAAATTGTCTTAAAATGGGAAAATAATGCGACCTTACATTCAATAATGTGCTCTTGAATTTCTTTCTCTTCATTCTCGTACATTGATGTGCAGTTTCGGAACTTCCCACAGGTCCCCTTCACCAGCTAGGGCGGCGTCCTTGGATGCACGTTGTGGAAGTCCTGCCAGTTACTCGGGCAGCCTGCATAGTGGAAATGCGTCGCCTTCGCAAACCTCTTTGTCGTCAGTGGCAACGGGCGTAAGTTCCACTTGCGCGTGTTCGCCAATAAATGCCGTTCAAGGCACTTCAAGACAGGCCAGTCGTTGCTTGTCGCCTCTTCTCATCCCGCCGCCACGTGCTTCTATAAGGTAAAGAATACACCCACATAAAATAATAAGTTTAATAATAAGTGATAAAATTATCATAATTCTCATAAACATATTTAATATAATTCTCGCAAAAGTAAATAAGATTCAAATGAACACAATGTAGGGTAAAGGTGCTTAATATGAGACACCTTTTTTTAAAGACTTGTAATTTATTTAATTTGTAACCGTAATTCCCGTTTTTATGTAAAACTTATGGGAAATACATTTAGGTATTACTTCCAAAAGTTAATAATCAATAACAGCTATACTTTGTAATATATTTTATCAGAAGTGCCGATTTTGCCTTTTCAAAAAAAGAGTTACTAATATGAGACAAGAGGGTTTTCTTATATGAGACAGTATCTCATATTATAAAACCAAGGAAAGAAATAAAGAAGAGCTTCCTATGTAAACGCTTTTACTATAATAATAGGACCATATAGTTTCTTATAGTACTTATGTATAATACCCTATGATCAGAAAGTACCGGGAATTTTTTATTTAAACGTACCGCGCATGCGGGAACCGGTTTATTTTTTTTTCTTATGTTGGTACGACCTTAAGACGCACATCTGTCAGGTTTTAGTGCCATCCAATCATTAGTGTCTGCCTGGCGTTTGTTTACATCAGTCAACTTTTTTCAATTTGTCGCATTTTA
>NW_022639512.1:908287-913361 GCF_010583005.1 Odontomachus brunneus | reverse complement strand
AATATATTAAAATGACAGTGAAGCTGTACCTTTAAAAATGTTAAATACATACCTTAAAATCACAATTATTATTTTTTCACCGCGCGTACGCGACCACCCCTTTGCAGACACAATGGCGCTCGCGGCGAATGATTTTCATACTCAAGCAGCAAATGTCACTTAAATATAGGTTATCTCATATTAGAAATACCTCTGATATCTCATATTACGAACTTCACGCTTTGCGGTTTTACGATCACTAAATGTAACATTTACAATGAAGAAATTCAACATCTCCCGTATTTTCCTATTAATATGATCTTACGCTATCACTGTATGCAGCATTTATTGCCAAATATTTATTTATTATATAATTAATAAAGTTTAAAGACTCGCCTCATAAAACTTTTCAACATCCAATTTTACAAAATTTTTTTTTGCAACGACTACACGCATGATCTAATAATGAATTTTCCACTAAATAGATTTTACTCCAAGAGCAATGAATTTATGGTGGAACCAACACATAGCACTAATTAGTTTAGCGGAAACCTCGCTATCTCATATTAGGAGCCTGTCGCATAATAGACGACCTTATCTTATATATTGAAATTTTCAAAAATGTACAGAAGATATCACTCTCGCATGCTCTATTATTATTTAATCAATATTAATTAAAACTTTCGTCTGTTGAAACATTAGAGGAGAAATTACATGTCGATTTCTTTTTGATCATTCGTCGAATTATTAAAATTTTTGCACCGAATTCCAATCTTTAGAATGTGCGAAATTCAGCGAAATTTTGACGTTCCCCTTAGCGGCAACAACGGTGGCCCAATACCGCCTGCTTCCCCGCTTGGTTCTTTACAACCGGATCTCTACCAAAAGCAAGACAGTAAAGTCTTTCTCAGCGCCCGCAGGTACTTAATAAAAGTTGACCGATAGAAAGCAAATTTGAAATAATTTCTTTTTTTGCTGGAGAAACGAAAAGAACGTGTGATTGCCGATAATAATACTCGGAAATAATAAATCCATGTAAATCGCGATACTCACAGGACGGGGAAGCACCTGGGCGAGCTTCACCTGCGCTTAAAGTATGACTTCGATAGATCGGACTTACACGTGCACTTGATCGAGGCAAAGGATCTCGCTGGCAGCGATCAAGGCGGCTTCAACGATCCCTACGTAAAATTGACCCTCAGCCCGGAAGTGGACACCAGGAAGAGGCAGACTCAGATCCATCGGAACAATCCGAATCCGAGTTTCAATCAGCACTTCAAGTTCCCCGTTAGCTACGAGGAACTGCAGGAAAAGACCTTAGTTTTGCAGGTAATTTATCATTCTGTTATTGGATCGCGCGCAGTTATGTAGAGTGGAATCGTGTTCGCGATTAATTGAGTCCTGAGACATTTAATGTTGTGACGCGCCAGGTGTTCGATTACGATCGCTTCTCGAGGAACGATGTGGTGGGTTCCCTGAGGGTGGCAATGGACGGTCTCGAGCCGGTCTCCTCCACTTCCTGGACAGACGTCTGGGGAGAAATAGCGAGGGAGCGCAAGCCGCCGGAAGAAATCCAAGAAGTTTTAGTTTCATTGTCCTACTTGCCGAGCGCTGAGAGGCTTACCGTGCTCATAATGAAAGCCAGGAATCTGTTTCCCCAGCAGGTGGGCTAATAGCACTTAAACTTTAGTTACGACACGAACAATACTCCAATCTTTATTCGGCAATTTATCAGGCGATCCTAATAATATTCAATTAACTTCGATGCAGGATAAGGACACTTTAGATCCGTTTGCAAAAGTCAGCCTTCTCTGTGGTGAAAGAAGAATAAAGAAGAAAAAGAAGACAGCCGTTAGAAGGGCAACGATGAATCCCGTTTGGAACGAAGCAATGTCATTTAACATACCTGCCTCGTCACTTGCATCATCGGCTATAGAGGTATGATTGTTCTTTGGTATTAATTAACAGTAAATCCGTTTACTGTTGTTGAAAGTTTCAACCCGTTAAGAATCTATTGAAGGTGAGTTTTCTTGGCTTTAACAGGTTAAGGTCCGTTCTTACAAAAAAAAATGGAAGATAAAAGATTTATTATTAGTTTTACATTTTATAAATTTTTTCTATTGTACGTAATATTCTTAATTAAGTTTAAGACATCGTAACTATTGTAACTTGCTTTCAATGCTTCGACCTTTCAAAGTTCAGATTTAGCGTTATATATTCTGCGCACTGAGAGAAAAATATAGTTGCCTTTTGCGTCAATTATACTCTTTTGTAATTTTAACCACAAAAATAATTAGAAGAACCATTGTTTAGTAAGTGTTATTAGAAAGATGGTTCTTCTAATTATTTTTCTGGTTAAAATCACAAAAAAGTATAGTTGACGCCGAAAGCAACTATATTTTTCTCTCAGTCTGGATTCTGTTTTTTATGGGAAGTAGGGAATTGAAACAATCAAGAACTAAGATTGTCATCCGTAATATGCACTTGTCAGAACTTTTGACAGGGACTAGTATCATGTGGATGTTACATAGAAACGGAGAATGACTAATCATGTTTGTACAAGGTGCGTGTGTTGGATTCGAGCAGCGAGTTGATGGGCGGAAACGCCGTGGTCGGAACCTGCATTATCGGACCCGCTACAGGCTCGGACAGCGGCAACAGTCAAGGACGAGAGCACTGGCTCCAAATGACGTTATCGCCGAGGAAGCAAATCGCGCAATGGCACACGCTACATTAGCTTGATCATTGCAATCGAAACGTATTTGACTTAATTCAAAGTAATTCACGTTCTCGCTCTCGAAGAACGAGAACAATCCCATCGTAACGAATAGTCGGACGACCACGTATACATAATGAAACATGTAGCGGTATTACAAAAACAGTAAAAAAGCGAGAAAGAATATATATATATTTCCCTAAAAGGAAAAAAAAGATAAGGAGAAATGTCCCACTGAGAAACTGTTCTTCTGCACTTTTATAGATATATTAATGGTCATTCAACATATCGTCTAAAACGTCGATGTACAAGAGAAAAAGAAAAAAAAGAAAAAAAAAACGAAAAAAAGATGCACAAGTTGCGTGATCGTATGTCGTGTGAATATTCTTCATGTGTCCGCGCACATAAACAGGCACAATGCACTTACGTTTTCGTTTGTTGCACGATATTTGATGCTGTAATTCCAACTGTATATTACGTTTTTGGATACCTGAAAGATTTTAGAGACGTATTTTTGAGACAATTGACCCACCAGAGACAGCGAGCTCCACGAGCATTATCACGAGGGTAATAACGTAATCTCCAACTGTGAAGCAAAGGAAAAGACCGATCTCGCGTTTTACGCTTGACACGGATCAATAATTAAACGTACAAAGTAATACTTTAAGAGAAGATGGACGCACTCCAAGGAGACGGATCACTGAGTAAATTCTAAATACGTTGGTCGAACGTTTGAATCTGTCACCTCTCAGGTGATGAACTATTTTCTCTCAAGTTTATAAGATTGATCCTTATTTCTCTTATGATTGTACCTCTTCGAGAAAAAAGAGAAAAAAAGAAAAAAGAAAAGAGGAACTTGTTACATGTGTCATCGAAAGCTTAAGTCTGTCGTTGTGTGACAAATGTGGCCTGGAAGAGTTCAAAGTGCGCTACGTCTATATAGCTTGCAGGTTAATCGAAGGCCTAATATTATTCCCTGCGAACGAACATACTAATCGAGTATTGACTGTCGTTTATCGCCGTATTGTCGAGTGTGTAATTTATACACTAAAAAAAAGCGAAACACAATGGATGTGAAGAAATCGAGCATCAAGATGTTCTTTCTTTCGAGCATCGAATGTCGTTCATTTGCCGCTCGTGTATAATCCTATTTTATTTGTTGCGCATTGATCTTTGCTGATCACGATTAATGATACAGATATTCGGCTGCATTTATATTTAGGGTAATTTAGAAATATTTCGACATGCTAATATCAGAAACAAAATAATTCCAGGATAACTGGTCAACGTTTCCGTCGATTGAGATGGATGTTTTTTTATCTTTTCTTTAACTATGTAAAACAGCAGAAATCGCGGGACACAGACACTCAAAAGCAACTTTAATTTATAATTGTAAGAGTAAATTGTTCTCTTTTTATTAGATTAAAGAAGATCTCAACACTCGTTTGAGAAAATTCAGAGACTTTGTGTAAGACTGATATAACAATATATATTTTTGGATATATAAATATTACATTGATATAAAAATACTATATTATAAGAAAACATTATATTATTTAAATACAGTTGTCTAACCTTTGTGCATTTGTCACGCATTTCCCGTGGAGTCACTTGGAACATTCTCTGCAATAAAACATCCGGATTTGTACTATATATATTATCATAATAAAACCCGTTAAAAATTTTATAATAATTATATCGATGATTACTGTGAAAATATCGAGATCTCCCACATGTCGAAATGATTCTAAAATACCCTAATTCCTCGTTTTTATTTTATCAGCGATATTTATACCAATTGAGAATTATAAATATGAAACTGTCTCTGACCAAAACCCACTATATCATATTGATAAGTTACAGTTTTATTGTCAAGTCTATTTTTTCCTCGTTTAAATATTGAAATGATAAACTTGTCAGTTCTTACAACATATCTAGAATATATATACGTTGTACAGCATTGCGTTTTAAATGTCTTTGGTTCGTCAGCCGAAATTACAATATCGTGATCCTTGTTGGAAAGAAAAAATTTAAATGTTGATAAATATTAAAAGTATATATGAGATATAAATATTATATAAAAATATATGAGATAAAATATTATATAATGAAAATATATAAATATAAATATATATATATATATATATATATATATATATATATATATATATTGCAAAAATATAATTACATTGCGCGAGGCACGACGCGCTTCGACCTCACTCGAGGCGCGCCATTATCGCGAAATACTGCAGATGCATCTACGTACACGCTCGCATTCCTGGACATTAGCATTGCCACGGAGCGTGCACGTACACGTGACGCAGGCCCCGTGTGTAGGTTAATGCTCGTACTCGTGAGAGTGGTGCGACATCCCCCTGA
>NW_022639512.1:884800-908277 GCF_010583005.1 Odontomachus brunneus | reverse complement strand
GAGAATAGTCTAAAGATCTATAGATGAAAAAAAACGCTTCACCACGAAAGCGCAATCTAAATCGTACGCTTAACTTATATATTTATGGTATTTCTATTATTCTATATATACTACGAGAAGTACGATAAAGTTAAAAACGTTAAATACAGGCTGCGACCGCAAAAGTGAACATCAGTAATAGATGGAAAATTGTTTTAAAAACTTTGACAAATTTTGAGTCGAGTTTTTATCAATATAAGGAATAGAAAAGAGTGAATAAATTCCGTAATAAGATAAAGTATTAATTTTTAAATCAAATAAAAAGTGGAAAAGTTAAGTTTATCATTTTATGTCTCTTCATCAATATTTGGTTCTAGATATTTAAACTAGATCATGATATTCAAAGACTCATATCACGAACAGATAATCGTCTCTGCCATTCCTTATCGAATACATCACTACTATTGATTCTCACTTTTCCAGCCACACTGTATTATATAAATATATACTTAAAAAAATGTCCTTATATGTTCACCGTCGTACAATCATCCTGGGTGTCTGCTGAAAATGCATTTTCGATATTACTGTATTCTACTGCGTGTAAAGGTGAAAGAGAGATCTTATTCTTTATAAGATACAAGGTCTTGTTATACGTAAGAAGCTCAATTTTTCGAAGTCTACGTCAGATTATATTTATAAAATGAAAACCTGACTTATTTGTTTATACTGGAAACTAAACTCTTCAGAGAAGAGGAACCGATAGTATCGATATCAGTCATTTCAGATCCCACGCGGGTTGTTAATTTTTTATGTGAATAAAAACATCCTTACAATTCTCTTCAATCAACAGACACACCTATTGATGGACCTGAATTTGCCTTGCATTATATGGTTATAACCAAGAAGAGCCTCACTTAATATCTTAATTAACAAGAGATGTAAAAATGTAAAAGGTTACATTCGTCCTGCCAATATCGGATAGGGAATTTACTTTACTTGTGATTTTAAAGTAAGGTGAATGGAATGTTTTCCTGTAACAGATTCGAGGAGTTTTCGAGGATAAGTCTCCCGTCTCCCTGTTCATCGTAAAAAGTAACTAATGTATTCTAAATGTGACGTGTAATCAATATTTTTCTTGTAATGTACTCTCGATCCAGTCATATAATTTAATTAGTAAAATAAAGAGTAACTTATTTACATCAGAAGCCCGATGTATTTTATCTAACGCCGGAAATTCATCTGCTTATTTGCTATTTTCGATGTAAGTGTTCGGTACAGATTCTGCAATTATTGCAACATCTAAATCTAAATCAAAGTACATTTTATTTTTTATTAAAAAAAATACCTTTTATTTTTCTTTATTTAATATCACATTCAGTCAGATACTCTATTACAATATCAGAAATAAATTTGTTTATGTTTTACCTATACATATTACATTGTGTGACCAGAATGTTAAAATATATTGACTGGTAAATTTATAATTTCAGGTAATATGTTTATCTCGTCAAACACATATATAAAGCAAAATTGTAAAGATAAATATAATTATTGTAAACAAGGAAAATAGTATAATTTCTAAAATATTAAGTAGTGATGGATAATCGAAATATTTGTTAATTAACTGCAAAATAATTAAGATTTAGATTGAATAAATCTTATAAAAATTAAAGAAAGGGAAATGCAACTTATAAATTTGTATACAATATCGTAATTTGTATACAATATCGTGACATTAGTCATGTACTCACTTTTAAATTAACTAAAGGGTTTATGTTCTATGGCAATTGTATTATTAGAATTTTAATTTCATATTTTTGACTGTGTTATCTATTTCTCCGATATCGACAAAATTTTTTGAGCCTTTTTGTCGAACAGAAAGAGCTATACTCTTACTCTTCTCATGCTGCTGGGTTTTCAATAATACACAGCAACTTTTACCTATAAAAAAATTGATATTAAAAGATAGAATGCGCATCATTCAGATTAAATTATAGATATGGAAAAAAATTGCGTACTAATTAGCCCTCGTTCGTGGGCTGCAGCTAACTGGTTAACAACGCGCCTTTCTACTTCATACTTGATGGAACGAGCACCATAATGGACATCGTATCCATCCGCTAATACTGACAAGACATCTCTTTCCCACTTCAACTCGATCATATGTCTTTCTTTTGCACGTACAGCCCATGCTTCCAATTCTCGAGTAACTAATTTTATTAATTCCGACCGAGAGAATGGCAGGAAGTACACAATCTCATTTATTCTTCCTAGAAATTCGTCCCTTCGAAAATGCGCTTTCAATATTGGTCGTACCTATAAAGAGATTTTACACTGGATAAGATTTATCACGCTACTGTATATGATTTTAAAATATACCAAAAAATATATTTTTATTGTTTATACCACTTGATCTTTGAAATTACGAGTTATTTCAATACGTTCCGGCTCCTGATCTTCATCGGAAGTATTTTCAAATCTATGTTTTAACAGTCTATCAGATTCTGCTCTGAGTTGCAGTGCGTGCTCAGCAATCTCTTTGTTTGCTAAATTTGATGTCATTACGAAAATAGCTTTTTTGCATTCGATTGTTTTTCCTTTACCATCGGTTAATCTTCCCTGAAAAATGAAATAATGCTCTGTATAATCACAAAATACAAGGATAGTCGAATGATATAAGTGATGAATAAATACCTCATCAAAGAGTTGTAACAGTACAGTTAAGACATCGGGATGTGCTTTATCAACCTCATCGAATAATACAACAGCAGTGGGACACTTTCTTAAAAGTTTTGTCAATTGCCCACCATTATCGTGTCCTACATATCTAGATGAGAAATTTAGTTCTGTTAATATAACATTATTCAATTTTAGATATTTAAATGTAGAAATTCGAGAAATGCTGAAATTGAAATAATAGTAATAACGAGTAAGATTCATACCCTGGTGGTGCTCCAATTAATTTTGCAACCTCATGCTTCTCTTGGTATTCAGACATATCCAGTCGAATAAAATCGTTGGGTTTATTCTTGTGAATATAAGCTGCCAACCGCTTAGCTAATTCTGTCTTACCAATACCTGATGAACCCAGGAAAAGAAATACTAGTGGATGTTCTTCATCTATCCAACCATTTTCTTTCCTTCTGATAGCTAGTAATAATATTGAACAATAGTTTTATTACACATATGTTTGTAATTATTTCATAATAAATATAACAAAATTATCTTACTAGAAGCAACAATAGAAATTGCTCCTTCCTGTCCTACAATATGTTGCTTCAAACGTTGCTCAAGCGGAAATCTACGTCGTTCCTCTGCTTCCTAGATGAAACATTTCAATTTATATATTATTTTTCTTTTTATATAATCTCACATTTTACATGTATACAGATAAAATTATTAGATAATATGTACTTTTTCTTTCAATAATTCACCATATTTAGTAGAATACTCTAGAAGCATTTCCTTAATTTCTCCTTCTTTAGCATAATCAATCGGTCGATGTCCTCCTTCATTCTCTATTGTTGGATCTGCTCCTTTGTCCAACAATATCTTCACACATGCTTTTGAATCAATCAACACAGCATAATGTAATGCTGTGAAACCTTGAAAAGTAGCCCTGTTGTTTAGTTGATCAGAGAATTCTTCTTCTCTCTTCATAAGAACTAAGATTAAAATTAATAGCAATTACTTAATAATTTAATATTAAAAGTCTTAAACTATTATTTATAAACTATTGTAGCCTATAATATTGGAACTTTTATTTCAAAATATTTTCAGCTATTAGTAGATATCTTCATAACAATGGAATATCCTATTTATCTTATAAATAATACATTGTATTATTGATTATCTTAATATGTACCAATATTTATATTGGATATAAATAATACCTTCCATAAAATCTAGACCTTTTTGCATGGCAAGTCTATTTGTGCTAACAAAATCATCTCCTGCATTTATATCAGCACCACTATCCAACAGAATTTTTAGGATCTCAGCTTGTCCATTTACAGCAGCAACCTGTAACGCTGTCCAACCCAATGAGTGCCTGGCATTTACATTAATGCCATCTTTAATCATCTAAAATATGACATGATTATATGATATTGCTTTATTTCTATAATATCTTCATGTCATATAAAAAAATATGTGCATTTAGCACTACAACTGAGCACTCAGTAAACTTTTGAATCTGGTATATATTCAGATTTGACTAAGATATAAAAATATAAACCAATCAGACTCATGCTTACTGACGTAAGCTCACATGTAGTAAGTGTGATGTTTTGTAGTACTGAACATATCAAATGATATTAATATCCTTTATCTATCAAAATAATCAATAAGCAAACCATCAATTGTGCTAATTATAGTTCTAAGTTAATTTCATAAGTATCAATTACAAGGTACTTTAAATTATTTATGTCTTGGTATTACCTCATATAAAACTTACTTTTTTCAATTCCGAAACATCACCATACTGGGCAGCATGTAGAAATCTGTTCTCTGCAATGAATCATATGGTTATATTTATTCACATATATAGAGTACTTATATAATATATATAGAGTACTTAACATCTTGCATACAATACATAACAATCAATATACATACCTTTATGATGCAAAGATACTTTATAATCGCAAGATGCTACTGTAAGCCCAAAAGCACTCAAAAACAGTCGAAGGTATTTGAAATGTCTTTTATTAGATTTGCCATGTTTTTTATATTTTTCTTTTGCAATTGTCGCCACAGTTGGTGGACAATAAGAAAATATTTCATTCAACAAACCATGCAGCGGATAAGTTGATAGTGTACGCTGCGGCATACACATATGAACATAACCTATATAGTTTGGATGAAGCGTATTCTTGAATCCTCTACTTGTAAAACATAATTTTCTAGTAAGCGCGGCCGACGTTCTTACACTGCTAACTACCGAGTATAATTTCAAACTGCACAAACGTAACATTTTGCATAACGTTTGTGCGCGAGGTTATGTCACTGCACACGCCGATTGAGAGCTCTGAGCGATCACAAACGACCGCTGTAAACGTCAGTGCCAATCGATTTTTCCAAGCCACTATTAGATTCAATGATCAGATATTACGGATAGTTGCTATAACAACGCGCTTTATTTCCTGTCGGCTTATATTTACGTAAAAAACTGCCCCGACACAACATTCGATCGATGTTACTTACTGTTGCGAGTTGCGAACGAAAAGACGCTCTCTGCTCATAATTTTTCCCACATTGGCCGTTTAGAGTGATTGCATGACGAAAATTTCGTAAGAAAGTTTTAAAAGCTAGTTGGCATCATATAAAATCGTTTAGTTCTGATTCAAGTTATACATTTGCTTTTACAGACGAAACACGCAGATCGTACGTAGCCTTATATAGCAATACAATTTAAAAATTGTTGTAATTTGATAAGTTCGTTTTTCTCGTGTTACAAATGGACAAGATGTTCCATTTTCTGATTATTGCACGTTTCTATTCAATTCTATATGCTTCCAACAAAGTAAGATCTTTTCATCATTGAAATCCTTGCAACTTCTAATTTGACGCTCTCTCTCTCTTTCTCATTCCTTTTCTTATTGTAATATTTCTACAAAATACGATTAGTGTGGGAGTTTATAAAATGAAGATTAGCAGGAGGATAAAAAATTAAAACACCGTCTCGCGTCGGTCATCAATGAAGACGCAATTTTCGAGAACATTCTCGAAGCTCGATTTCACATCGGCCGCAATATTAGCCGCGTTCGGCATTGTAAATCGAAGAGGTCGGATTGCTTTTTTACCTCGAAAATGCACAGAAGTGAGAGAGATACGAGATCTCGTATCTTTTTCATTTCTATGCATCTTCGAGATGAAAGAGCAATCCGACATCTCCGATTTACAATACTGAACGCAGCTATTGAATGACACAGAGAGCTTTACTCGTTGGTTCAAATCCGAATTATTCCATGCAAGCATATTAATTTTGTCGTCTGTCAGATCGCAATCTGTTCGTCGAAACATGAATCGCGAATTGTTATGGCGCGCGATGTGGCCTACGGCGTGAATGCGGCAGAGCGATGGCGGGTCAACAATGTTCGATTTTTCGAGAAAACGCGCGCGTCCGGACGGCGATTCTGCGGAACCGACCAATCTCGCGGTTCCCAGGACGTTCCAGAAGTTTCCAGAACGTGCGGCGCGCCAATCGCCATAACGGCCAGCGCTGCCATGATTGGTCAGTTTCGAAGCGACCTCAGCAGAAGGCAGTCCTTGCGCTGACGAAATCATTTCTTTCGGGGCATCGCGTGCGAGCGTATCATCGGTGGCTCTCCCTCGTGATTGCGAGTCGTGGCGACATTAATCGCATCGTTTCGACGTAATCGCTGTTCCCTCGGCGTGCCGCTCCGGTACCGCGTAGAGTTCACGTCCAAGTGAGAGGGACAGACACCTCTCTCGTACGAGAACGGCTAGAAATCCGACCCAGTGTCACAGAGGAAGTGTCGATTCGGCCTCAACACACCAGCATGGCCGCGATGTCTGTGATCGGAATCGACTTCGGGAACGACAATTGCTATGTGGCCGTAGCACGCGCTGGTGGCATTGAAACTGTAACGAATGACTATAGCCTTCGCAATACACCGTAAGTTGCAATCCTTCACGCCGAGATCTCGTCAAGCGCGATGCCCGCGGATGCTCGCTCGTATTGAATACCGGCAGACCTGCGACCTTCGCCTCGCGATTTATATGTCCCGTAGTCACATCGTGAATCACCTCCAACCTGAATTTGGCCAATTTTTTTTCTCCTTTCCGCCAATGCCTTTGGCTGTGTGTGCGTATATATATATATATATATACATATATATATGTATGTATATATATATATACATATATGTCGGCGTATAATCCAGGAAGCATCGTCATCGTTAATGATTGTTACGCCGGTTCGATGCGATCCGGCCTTAATCTTGCGTTTCTTTCGCGTTTTCCGTTCTCTAAAACTTCGGCCGCGAATAAATTTTCTTCATTATTCCGGATAAAAAATATATACACTTCACTTTCGCGCTACCGCTGTGCGCGATTGTCACGAACTGACAAAGATCATTTTCACGTGTCATCCGAATTTCAAGACAAAGTTACTCCGCGTGTTTTTCATGTAATTTTATCAATGAAATATAACAAAATAAAGAATAATGGACGTTCGCGTGCGAATACGCGCATGGATTATCGTGCTCTCAAGCACGTCGGTCACATTGCCATTTACAGGCATCTCATTGCCAATACCACCGTCGCACGTGTGTTCACATATTTTCAGAGTATCCCTAAAAAGTCCTGCTCCGCTCGCGCGCGTTTCTGCCTGCTCCTTTGCTTCCTTTTTGGAAGCGCGCTTATATTTTTATCCTCCGCAGCTGTTGCGACCGACGAAATTTTTTTTTGCACTAATAATTAAATTTTCAACAATTTACGTGAATATTTTTCAAACTACATGAACATTTCGTAGAAATATACGAATAATAACAAAATATTTATACAAATATTTCAGTCTCTTGTCATTTATTTCCGAACAATAATCTCTAATCTTATCTCTTTCTCTTTACACATATACACATATATTATACATACATATTTTTTATATATTTAGATTATCTTTATACATAACAATTTATATAGTGTAATCAGAATGATAACAATTGTTTCTCTTAATTTGTACATTTGTTAAGTTAAATAGATATAGTGTATCACCCTATAATAAAACAATGTATATATTGAATTAGATAAGCAAATATAGTACATCTTTTATTTATATAAATATAGATTAGGTAAATGAAATCTAGGTCTAAAAGTATATATATATGCAAGTATACTGAAATAACTATCATAAATGTCAAACAAATATAAAGTAAATAACGCATAAATTAGATCATGTCATTTGATAAATTATGAAAACTTGTGTCACTAAGAGAAATGAACTGTCTCTATATATGTGTAAAACGATTCTCAGGTCATGTGTTGCATTCAGTGGGAAAAACCGAATTCTTGGTGTGGCAGCCAAAAACCAGATGGTGACAAATATGAAAAACACCATTTATAATTTTAAAAGGTTACTAGGTAGGAAATATAATGACCCACAAGTTCAATGTGAGCGACAGACTCTACCCTTTAAAATGACTCAACAAACTGATGGAAGTATCGGCATACATGTAAGTGTTATGTTAAGCAGAAGAAAAGATGATTTTGTAAATTATTCTTGTGTTTTTTGATGAGAAAATTTGTATGTTATGTATTTATTATAGCAGAGAATGTAAAAGTGTAATTATTTGCTACGTAAGAGTTTTCACTTGTGTTTTCATGAGTGTGATCTATCTGTATATGTATAAAAAAAAATTAATGACTGTTATTCTTCAATTTTCTCTCAATAAACATTTGTTTAATATTTCAATCGTGATTTCTCTCGCATAATTCAATGACTAAGAATCGAAAGTAATTTAGGCACTTTGCCAGGACCTTTTCATTTCTGGAGACTTCTGTCTTATTTATATCTTTTTAGAATGCTACAACACAC
The DNA here is from genome assembly GCF_010583005.1 of Odontomachus brunneus. Taxonomy (NCBI): domain Eukaryota; kingdom Metazoa; phylum Arthropoda; class Insecta; order Hymenoptera; family Formicidae; genus Odontomachus; species Odontomachus brunneus. Next base: position 899,738 of record NW_022639512.1, on the reverse strand, counting down.
TGAGGAGATTTATTAATGTTACTTGCACCAAGTAGAATCAAATGTGCATTATTGAAAAGTATATACACAATGATAAACCGTTTTGTGGTTCCCCGGATTCTCTATAGTGTCGACAACTCCTCGTTCGAACGTTTATTTCTATTCTAGGTACAATATCTGGGAGAAGAACATGTCTTTTCACCAGAACAAATTACAGCTATGCTTTTCACAAAACTGAAAGATGTTTCCGAAACAGCGCTGCAAACTGCTGTCAACGATTGTGTCATATCAGTTCCTTCATACTTCACTCAAGCTGAGCGTCAGGCCCTACTTGATGCTGCTAAAATTGCGGGCCTCAATATTCTAAGATTATTTAACGAGACCACCGCCACTGCACTTTGTTATGGTATTTATAAGCAGGATTTGCCGGGAACAGATGCAGCTCCAAGGAACATCGTTTTTGTGGATTGCGGCCAAGCCGGCCTGCAAGTGAGCATTTGTGCCTTTCATAAAGGCAAACTTAAGGTCGGTATTACTTAATTTTCCATTAATACGCAAAAATTAGCATCGTGTGCTTTATCCGCAAACGCTTAATTCTGTTGTCCTTATTATTAAAGATGTTGTCAAGCGCTGCCGATAGTCAATTGGGCGGCAGAAACATTGACAATATTTTGGCGGAACACTTCTGCCAAGTGTTCAAGAAGCGATACAATATTGATGTACACACCAATCCTCGGGCATACTTAAGATTGCTCGCGGAAGTTGAAAAATTGAAGAAACAGATGTCAGTTAATTCGACGACTCTGCCTCTGAATATCGAGTGCTTTATGGATGAGAAAGATGTGCACGCCGAGATAAAGCGCACTGAGATGGAGGATTTGTGCAGTCATCTGATTAAACGCGTCGAGGCGACTTTCGTCCAATGCTTGGTTGATTCAAGTAAGCTCGCGAGCGAATCCGCATCACGGAGATATATTTGGCCATTTTGTCTTTATGTGCTAACTATGAATTACATGTGACTACTTTTCAGAATTGAAACTCGAGGAGATTCATGCAGTCGAGTTGGCAGGGGGATCAAGCCGGGTTCCTGCTATCAAACGTTTAGTAGAAGAAATTTTCGGTCGACCGGTATCGACTACCTTGAATCAGGACGAATCGGTTGCTCGTGGTTGTGCGTTGCAGTGCGCTATGCTCAGTCCTGCCGTGCGTGTCCGTGAATTTTCAGTTACAGATATACAGCCATATTCCTTAAAATTGACATGGGACGCTACTCAGGGTGAAGAAGGGTATGCGCTTCTCCTTTGTCATTTGTCACTGACATTGGTTTTTTTTTTGTTGTTCTCCTTTACTTAATGTTCTCCTTTACTTAAAATTTCAGAGAGATGGAAGTATTTGGACATAATCATGCTGTACCATTCTCGAAGATGCTGACGTTCTACCGTTCGAATCCGTTTGTGCTTACTGCCAGTTACAGTTTGCCGCCTCCTTATTATCCTCAGACACGTATCGGTACAGCGAATTTATTTTTATTAATTTTATCTTAAGATAATTCCCCTTTTGAATATCTTTTTTTAAAAGATAAAAGTGATATCAATCTTTATAAAATAAACACACATGTTTAATTTGTTCTACATTCTGTATTCGTGCTTTGTGTAGGAACATTCATGATAAAGAATATAAAAGCTACACCGGAGGGCGAGTCAGCGAAAGTTAAAGTGAAAGTGAGGGTGAATCTGAACGGCATTTTAACTATCTCGTCGGCGTCGCTCATCGAGAAACGTGAGTCGACGCAGCAAGAAAAAGAGGAAGAGGATGCCCAGCAACAGCAGCAACAGGATAACATGGACATTGATCAGCAACAGGAGAAAAAGGACAAACTCGATCAAGAAGCGCAGGCGAATGAACCACCAGCAACAGAGGTTTGTAGTTCACGTTATTATCACTTAATTGTATATTCTTGATTGTGGCTCTTGTATGATTAGAGTGACATTACATGGAACACCGATTTTAATTGAGAAATATCATGCATCGATTATATGAAATATGTCGTATCACAAATTCTTTACTGTGGTGCAACATCCTATGTGTATTGGCAGCGTTCAGGTGCATGATTGTAAGTTTATTGTGGTTTAGGTGAGCATGGATAAAACACGACGGAACTCAGATGCTGATGACGGTGGAAGAGGCCCTAGGGGTTCTGCCCCTTCCTACTCCTCCAGGATTCTCTCTTGGTTCAGCTCGGTATGGGGCATACTATCTTTACTTGGACCCATACGCATATGTTGAGACTGAGGCATATTCTGCGCTAAATTTTAAAGCTTAATCATTGCATTGTTATCTTACGACAGTTGTCGAAAACATCCCTTCACGTTTAGGGTTCATCATGATTTAGATAGTCTCTCCCTTCTGTCACGCTAAGCTTTGTCGTTCACCTTGAAGCGGAAATCAATCTGACGCAATCCTCATGGCAACAATAAGTGCACAAATAATCACAACCGCCTTATATAACGCAAATGACACACTCATCGTCGTCAGTTCAGTACACTAAACGCATCTTTACATTTTATTTCTAGCGTTTTAACTTGATCTCTTATGCTCTTTTGTTGAGCTTCCTTTTCTAGGATCGTTTTTAGTGACATTTGTTTAACAAAATGGTATTGCTTTTGATATTCATTCATTCATTCATTCATTCATTCATTCATTCATTTATTCATTCATTCATTTTCCTTCGTTCTCTTCCTTATAACGCCAATTCGTAGTATGCAATCCTTTCACATTTTAAAACTTACAAACTACATTGTCATCATCTACTTATGTACATTAATTTTTTTCTTTTTAGGATACGAGTAGATAGTGCAAGCTATTTTACTATGAAGTATTAGAAGCCTGTAGAGTGTTGTAATTATCGGTTCTATTTATCGGAATGCATGACGTTTGGCTAGACGTAGAGTCTTAAACCCTGTGTCGATTTCTTCTGCAAACTCGGCTATCCAGCGGCATTATAAAAATCTAGATAAAGATCGGCTTGCTTCCTTATGAGACATAATGTGATTTTGCAGTGTGTAATAGATCCGTATGATGGTTTGTGATATCATTTAATTCCGTAACAATCTTTTTGCTATATAAATGCATATGGGTCCAAGAACAGCTGTGTCACGCCGTACTGCCTGTCTTTGCTCTGCTATTCTACTTACTGAGTCGCAGAAGGAAAAGAGACAGTGATGTCATAGAAGGATAGTGTTTTTTATCGAATAGCATAAATGAATATTCCTAAGCTGTAAAGACAGGCATGCTGAACAGTTTTCTATTCGTATAGTACATTATACTTGTGTTATATAAGTGCAAGTATAGATTGTAAATTTAATTTATAACATTTGTTATTTTGTCTATTACGTAATATAACGCAATATGAATGGAAAACTGTACACACAAAAGTGTATACCCCATTATCTTTGCCTCATCTTTGTCATCACCTGAAGAATTCCAGTTTAAATTTTTTTTATCTTTATACAAATTTGGTTTAATCTATTTCTTGCATTTAAAGAGGAAGAGGTATTGTAAAATATCGGTGTTACAAAATTGTTAGCGACAAAGGGAGCGTTTCAAGAAAGTATTATGAGAAGGTAAGTGCTTGTGTGAGATAACAAGTCCCTTTCTATAGGAAGTATATTCCACAATGTAGGAAGCCGATGAAATGTGCAGTAACGGTGTTCGTTACTGAATATTGAAAATTAACTGATGATGTGACAGATGATATAAATAATAAACTTTCTTGTAAACGATCTTTTTCTATTGTAGGCTTGTACAAAATGCAGTGTTAGGAAATATGTTGGTTCATATATTTCATAAAATTTTTTTTGTTTCAGGGTGACGATAAGGGTGAAGAGAAAGGCAAGAAAAAGATTCCCGTTCGTACGGTCGAGTTACCCATCGAAGCTAACGTTTGCGGACTTTCTCTGCGAGATCTCGATGCCGCGATGGAAAAAGAGGTAACGTAATCATTCAATGTGCGCAGCTTGAATACGCGGTTTTACCATCAATTGTAGTGATAAGGAAAATTGTTGATAAGGAAAACTTATCAAAGTATATTATCATTGGCCTGGTTTTACATCGTAAAAACGTTAGTACGCATATTAAATTTGATGCGCACTAATGCTTTAACCCTTTGGGGACGAGTGTCGGCATATAGCCGCCCAAGCCGTTTTTTTACCGTTCCGGATGCGTGTCGGCATATAGCTGCCCAAATTAGTTCGTAGCTGCAAGGCTCGCGACGTCTGTCGTTCTGAGCGATAAGATACGCATAGGTATAGTAAAAGAGTCACGTTTTCATTCAAAGACATTAGGGGCCATTAGCGATGAAGTCATCTTCCTTATAGCCCGTCGAGCGGCTCCGTCCCCAAAGGGTTAATGCGGGTGTGTTTACATCGAACGTACTAAAGGAAGAATATAATACGAATTTAATTCATGTCGTTTACCTCCTAGTGGTGGTACTTGGAATTGCAATTTGCTTAAAATAGCTTCGACCGACAGGAGGAATGCATAATTCTAAAAATGTGTTCGTTTCTTCTTCTCTCCAATTTATCCCCTTTTTTTACAAGACATTTTACTATAATATAATTTGAGAAAAACTACGCTTATCGATAACACCGGTTTTAATTAGATTAGGTTCTTTCCAACATTCGTTTCATACGTTTACATCGTCATTTGTGTCATTTGATACGCATATTAGTTTAGTACGATACTCCTACTTGGTACCAAATTGATCCGTTTATCATGCATATTAAATATTTAGTATGAATTTGATATGAATATAGTATCTGATACGCGTATCAAGTGCACGATGTAAACCAGACCATCATGTAACTTTATACATTTTACGAACAGGGCAAAATGATCGCTGAAGACAGGCAGGAAAAAGAGCGAGTTGACGTACGTAATGCTTTGGAAGAATACGTTTACGACTTACGTTCCAAATTGTCTGAAGAAGATCAGTTAGCTACATTTATCACGGAAGCCGACAAGGAGGCTCTTTGTCGTATATTAGATGATACTGAAATTTGGCTCTATGAGGAAGGAGAGGATTGTCAGCGACAGGTCTACTCCGAGCGATTGATGCGCTTGAAGGTATGTCGTTTGATGAGCTGCTGATAATTCAATAGTTTAAGTACTGAACGTTTTTCCTCTCGCTATTATACGCTGTAATTTTTAAGCGCGTCTTTTCCTTTTTATTAGTCTCAAGGTGAGCCAATAAAGGAAAGGAGATTAGAGTTTGAAGGACGATCTCAAGCGTTAGAGGAACTTGGGGGAGCATTACAGTTGGCTAAGAAAAGTCTCGATCACATCAAAGCATCAAATCCGAGAGATGACAAATATTCTCACTTAACGGAGGAAGAAGTGAAGAAAGTTGAGAAGGCAGTGCATGAGAAGTGGACGTGGTTAGAAGAGAAGCGTATTCTACTTGCGAGTACATTACGCACGCAACAACCACCGGTCACCGTAGCACAGATTCGCGCCGAGAAACAGGTAAGCGTTATAGATACCAATTATTTTTTTTTAACATTTCGAATATACATACTTATTTTCTCATCGTCCATTTTCGTTATTGCACAGGCATTGGATAGTGTAGTACTACCTATCATCAACAAGCCTAAACCTAAAGCGGAGCCACCAAAAGAAGAAAAAACGAAAGACAAAGATGCCGATGAACAGAAGATGAATAATCAAAATAGCCAAGCTAATGCTCACAATCACACTAATCAACAGACACAGCAAGAAGAAAATATGGACGTTGAGTAACGTCACTAAAATTTATGTGGTTTTAATATTATTAAATCTACCCATAATTCGAAGAAATAGCAAATGATTCATTTGGGGAAACTGTGTTTATCGCGTCACAAAAGCGCTTGACATGTATTCAGAATTTTTGCACACACGATTGTCATGTCTCTCTCTTTCTTCTTTTCTTTCCTGTAACGCCTGTTTGATGACAGGTATTATGCTTGCACGAACGTAAGTGTATTGAAAGCTAAAGTATCTATTGACAAATTCGATTGGATGCACTAGCGTGTATCAAGATACACCAAGGCCGGTATCAGTCCGCTTTTATATTTAAGCTGTATTTATAGTTTTTTCTTATATTTAAGATCGTCTTAAATTCGCCTTCAGATGCTATACAAATCGTTTCATTAGCCACAGAATATTTGGAAGCGAATTTACGATAATCTTAAATATAAAAACGGACTATGATATCGATCGGTCTTAGTGTATCTGGTGCACATCAGTGCATCCGATCGAATTTGCCATATGAAAGAATGTGCGTTACAAAATCTACTTTTGTTTGAATACAGCTTTTTCTGATACTCATGATAACAAATAATTATCATTTGGCCAAGTATAGCAATGCCTTAAAAGCCCAAATAATGAAGCTTTTTTTCTTACTTTTAAAAGTATTGGTTCTTTTTTTTTTTTTTTTGAGTTTTCAGTACGCTTCTAAGTAACCGGATCGTTCTAGGTGAATACTTGAAAAAAATCTTTAAAGCTATTGCCAGTAGGAAAAATTAATACGTTGCGATGTTTCACGTAGTACTCGAATACTAAGTTAAATCTCTAATGACTAAATTATGAGACTAGATAATATAGCTCTGGCGATTGTATTTAATATTACAGTTATTCATTCCAACATTTTTCATGGCTGACAGCAAATACTGTCTTTTCTTTTTTTTTGCATTTAAAGTAAATAAATAAACATTTCACTAATTAAAATTGCTAATTTTGCTCTGATATTTGGAACGTTTAAGCATCACTAAACATATTAGAAGTTGACTGCAATTTTTCAGTTCCAATTATGACTCGAATAATTTCTCTCTAGCAGAAATCTCATTTTCTACGCAAAAAATTAAAAATTTTATCTAGACATACCATTGTACATAACTTGTAGACATCTACATAATGACAGTATATTTCTTTATCCCAATCATATTTATATTACTATACTACTCGTCACAACACACTTATAGAAAGTCTTATATCGGAAACTTGGTTGTTCCTAGAATACACAAGAATAGGAAGTCCATATTTCACTCTTGTGCCTAACTTTTCTTTTAGCAAGTAAGGCCAGTATTAATAATTGTCACCTGAAACTTGTCTCATATAAGATATTCAGATTTTTGTTCAGAGTTACATCAAAAGTTGTTGACATTTGTATCTATAAGTGTGCGCGCGCGCGCGATTCAACTGAAAAACTTATCTCTAACTTTAGATTCAAATCTGAGTATCTAGAGACGAGTGTCAAGTAATAACTATTAATACAGACCTAAGTACAATCTCATTATCACGTATGTGTATAATGTAACTACGTTAGTAAAATGTAAAAAATTTATTAGATAGGCAAAATGTAAGAAGTGATTAGACGCTTTGTTTCATTGAATGATAAAAGTTTCTAATATACGACGAGTTCTTTTTTTTTTTTGTATTTTTAATTCTTTGCATATATACGGATTATTTTAGTGCTTTTCGCAATTATGTATATCTCAAGAAAAAATTTATAATGTATAAATTGTTTACGTATTTTTACCGTTATTTTTCAGATGTTTTTGCTAAAAATTTAATACGATAGGTGCATCCTTATCGATGTTTGGAAATTAAATATCAATCAATGCCAAATATTTAAATTGATTTCAATCTAATGATTAAAATAAACGGTTATAAGAAAATGAGTTTAACATCAATTTTGTATTATTTAACTAATATTTTACTTTTCCTTTATATAACGGTTCAATATGTCCATTAGCTAACACTTCTCATTAATTTATATTATTACTATACTATATTCTATTGATTAGGTTTAAATTCTTAGAAAAATAAGTTTTTAAACATTCAAATCTTTTGCACACAGATTGAATAATCGTAATAATCTTAACATATAAAGTTTTATTATATTATTTCATAACATACAGCATAATATAAACTTATGATAAATTCTAAAGTGATATAATCATGTGTTAAAATTATGTTGTCTAAAATAGACACAAAACTTGCTTATTTGTTTAATTTAATTAAATAAATAAACAATTTAAATTTATTGCAAAATTTATGAAGCAGTTAAATTTAAATCTCAACAATAACTTTCAAAATAACAAATAACAAAGGATGAAATATGGACATATATTTCTTTAAAGGTCTGTTCGTTTTTGAAGAACTTCTGCATTAGTGTAATGAGTTAAAGTAAAACAAATATATTTTCTTTCACTTTAACTTATTCTACTAATGTGCATCGGTTCAGAAATTTTTTGGAAACTAACAAGCCTTATGTGTGAATCATACCAATCTTATCAACTTATAAGAGAGTTTAAATTGTTGAAATCTTATATTGCCACATTATTTTATCATTTATCGTACATAAGGATAAATGAACCATAATGATGTGTGCTTTATTGGAAAAATATATTCAGTAAGTGCACCGCAGTACTTTATTGTATTTTTATGTAATATTATGAAAATTATAGTAACATATTAACAATCGCATAAACATCGAACGGTATATTTAAAGTACACATTGCAAATGTTATAATTTAAATGAATTTTGGAATGTAAGTTATTTTATAACTTATATAATTATTTTCCACATATAAATCGTGTATAGCATAGACGATGTTATGTTATTTTTGTGAAATTAGCAACCACCTGACTTATTTGCTAAAGCAAAAGTAAGATAAAATATATCAACAAATGCTGTTTATAAAGATGTGTTTATATACAGCATACCTTTTGAAGAGTTTCAGCTAAACAATGTCGAAAATAAATGTATTGACTGTGATTATGTCGTAAATGGTCACCAAGGTGTACTTAATAAAGAATTAATCTCTCTTAACTTGTGTCCTCGACCGATCATCAAAATATGCTCTGTATATAAAGGCTCCTAAGGCAATATGTAATACTAAAACTGCAACAGCAGCGGAGTATACATTACTTGGTACATTGTTGAGTCCCAATAGACCTAAAAATAAATTGCAAGTGTCTAATTAATATGAATCTTCTAATAATTATATAACAAGTTTGTATAATAAACTTATTATAATTTTCTACTATATATTCCGTACCATCAAAAAGGAAAATCTTGCTTGTAAAGAATGATATCACGGGTAATGCTATTATTACCACACTGTAATATAGGACTGTCTTGAATACTTGTAGTTCTGTCAACTCCTAAAATAAAAGTCACAAGGAATTGATATACTTTATTTAGCATGCTGATACATATGAGTAAATATAGATATTGAATCGTTATTGCTATTAATATCATGCTTACCTTTGTGCCTGACATGGTTATAATTACTGTAGCAAAGTCGTGAGATTAAAGAAATTGCGTCAAGGTCAATGTAAAGATTTTTCGAATAAATCCTGTTGATATACAGAGAAATTTAATAATAACTCAGTATTTATGTACAAAACTTATCTTGATTAGGTATTCGTCAAACAACTTTCCTTTATTTGTTGCCTATGATGCGATGCATTTCTCAGTCACGCATTTACGTTTACTAGCAATGTTCATCGAACGTATTCGGGGTATATGCAAGCATATAATTTCCGATAAAATCCCCCTACTCTGACGATTACTTGACGGTTTCACGAGATGTAGAGGTTACAATTTCTGATTGTCAGTAGTCCCGCCGATGGCGCTGCATAAGGCCGGCATCGCAATACCTTCGATTTTCACATCTGACAGTAATTTCACGCACTGGAATAGCGTTCATGTTTTAAGAAATTTCATTTTGTGTGTGTGTGTGTCGCTTCAAGGCGCAGAGCTTGCGACGCACCGATAGCTGATTCATGTGATTGTTTACCAGAGCAAACATGAAATATCGTTTGCAATAACGGTTGTAACTTGTTAATCGAAAAGATTTCGTTGTTCTTTTCAAACATGGGATGTTGCTACAGTTTTTGCAAAGAAGATAGCAGTCCGCAGGTAATCAGCCATGAGGCAAAGTCGCATTTCCTGCATCTCGTACCTTTCTTCTTATCACTGACGTTATACGTCTCTCGTGCAACAGTCCGCATGAATTATCGCGTATAACACGCCTACTTAGCGATACTGATTACATATGACTAATCTCTTCTGTGGGAACATGTAACAATAGTGAAAACGACAATGCTAATAATACAATAACCAGAATGTGTCAATCTTGTCACATTTTTATTCGTTACATTATTTGTTCTTTACTTATTTCTTAATTTATTCAGGGTGGAGAGGCGAATGAAAGGACACATTTATTGGTAGATCCTGTTAGTAACAATACAAATATACCAAGAGTGCACAGGTGAATTATCTAATTTTTTTCACTAAGCATATCTTATATCCAGCATATCTCTGTACATTATAATCATACATACTATTATATATTATACTTATAAATATTATTTTATATCCTGTATATTTATATCATTAATTGGAACAGTTAAATAAGCAAGATGAAATAAAATGTTACAATAATTGTTTACTTTCTCTTAGTGACGATTATGTCAACCAATATGCAAGTTCTGTGCCTAAGAAGACAGATGAACAAAGTGCATTAAATAGAATTTTACACGAAACTGCAGCGTAAGTAGTTTTTTAATATTACAAAACAATGTTGATGTAAAACGCAATTTTTATTTAAGTAATATTTATTTTTACTTCAATGTAGTAATTTTTCTGTAATTTAAAAGTTATAGTTTAACATGTATGATACATTATATGATATATATGTGATACATTAATTAGTTTTCCTGACATTTCTCTTTGTATACAATTAGAAAGCACATGTACTAAATATGATTTTAAAAGGTATTGTCTGTAGTAAGAGTTTTTTAAATCCTGTACTAAACCTGTTAACCTGACAAATTATTACCTAAGATCTTCCCTTATCCAATATTTTTTCTTACAGCAATGTCATAGATGTGGGTGCATTAGACTCACATAATCTAGAACAACATGAATACATGGATAGAGCACGTGCATATTCAAAGAGAATAGAGTCGGGAAGAATTACACTCCCAGAGACTGCATCGTGCTTCCTCAAGGACATACCTGCGCCAGAACGAACATTGGCAGTTGAACCCCTCGCTAGTGAAGATCAAGAGTTGGTAAGGAACAAAACTATTTTCCATGTCTGCAACAGCAGACATTGCAGACAACTCTCACACTGATACAAGTGTGGCTTTGACATGATGAAATGAATTGTGCTTGCAGATTACAGAAATGCTCAATAAAGCTGTGACAGCATTAAGCGATGTAAAAGTTGAACATAAGGAAGACTTGGTAGTGCCGTTTTTATCGTGATCGATAGTTGGCTCTGGAATTCACTTATAATCTCATCCCATTTGACTGGAACTTCAACGTCGCAATGCGTCATTGAAGAGTATACATCTCTCTGAAAAATAAATTGGCCTAAGGCCGAATTGTAATTCTAGCGTTTGCTAAGAGAAAAGATTCATTGTAATAATTAAGATATGTAGTATATTATACAAAATGTTAATATTTGCTTACTGTATACCAATGGCTTCATCCGATCATGGGATCGGTACTTCTCTCTTTTAATTTCGAAGTTTAGAATTAAGATGTGCGTCGCAAACTTCTCGCACAGTTTATTACCAATTAGTGCAGTTTTTATGTAAAAGATTAATTTGTTATCGTAGTCCTTTATCGACATGTATACATGTAAGCGAAAAAAAAAACTATTTTATCATTGTTCAATAAATTCTATCAAATAACAGATAATTACAGTTCTCAGAGAGTCAATCGTTCCTTCAACTTCAAATCGATCAAGTTGAACAATCAGCGATTCTAAGAAACCCTGAATAGTGATTGTGTAATTGTCCCTTAGCGAAAAGCTGAAAAGTGAAATATTTCACGTGAGAAATTTCATACTTTCTTTGTTCGGAAAGTTATATGATCGCTAAAATCGTCAAGTTTATGTGAAATTTTATTTTTCACATTTTCGTTCTTAGGAGAAAGTATCATTGCCTTGGAGACAAAGGAATCTTGTAATTCCATTTTAAAAAGAACACTTTTAAGCGAAACAATGAGCAGAACAAGACAATTTTCGAAAAAAGCACGTTCACGTCACACACCTTTATGTATACAGGCTGTCCCACCTAACTTGCATAACAACCTAAATAGTATTGTAGGTCGTTTGCTTCGCTTGACTGCCTACCATATCGCGATGATAAAAATATATAGTCTCATATAAAAAAAATTACTTTGAAAAAAATTTCTTGTTTTTTACAATATTTGTCTCCTCGAACTAAATAATGTCTCTTTTAGCATCCTCTTATAAAAAATAAACAAGATATTTAAGATGTTCAAGTTAAGTATATTACCCGACATCTCTAGTCTAACATTTTCTTTTTAGTGTACACTATAATACATATATATTTGAAAGAAAATTTATTACAGAGCAACAGTTAGAAAATTTATTACAGAACAGAGTTAGAAGTTTTCAAGGACAAAGAAAGATTTGGAATAAAGGGAACACAGGTAGAAAAGCTGAGAATTTCTGGAAATAAAAAAAAAGGTTGCCATAAATCACACAATATCTCAATGCTGTCAATGATCGAGAAATAATTGTTTGCAGAGAAAAAGAAAGTATTCCTTGACTTTCAACACTTCAGCCTACGCTCTCGAGTAGTACGGACGTAGAAAAGGCGGCAGAAGAACTTGCCGGCCGGTATCCAAACTTGAATCACGCGCCATATTGTAGTGGCGTGGGGTTGAGCCAGGTCACTTGATTGGCCGGGTGCGTCGAGGCGCAGAGGGGCATCGACCGTTCTGGCGTCAGGCAGCGATCGGACTGGCAGAACTTGCCGTTCAGTGCCACCAATACACAAGTGCCGGGAGACTCTCTATCGCCGACCATTGGTCCTCAATTTGCCGACCAATCATTGGGAAAGTGCCTACGAAAATATCCAATGTAAGTTCACAAATTATCAAACATCAGCCCGGCTCGCGGCATGACCGCGCGCCCGCGTCCGTTATTAATTCCGATTTCGCGGTCGCGTAGCCGCTACTTTCGCCGCCCGCGCGAGCTCCTGCCTCTCTCGACGCTGAAAAAGCCGTCGTAGCACGGCCATGTTTGCTGAGAGGTGATATCGCGTTCCCGCACAGCTAGCCGCGGTGGCCGATGGCGAGACGACGCGTGATGTTCTGTCCGTACGTGGTCGATCGTGCGCGTCCTCGTGCATCCGCGAAATCGCCAAGCGATTCGCCCGGAAGTGCGGCCGGAGGAAGCCGCGTCGTGGAACGGTACTCTCGCTGGCCTTCGGCAGCGTGTCTGTTTCGGCGCGAGACGGTACTCGTCCGCTCGCTCGCCAACCAGCCAGCCAGCCAGCTCGGTTATCCTCTCCTGTTCGTCGGTTAATTTGTTGTTCGTTGACTCGCGGGACTGCATCGATACGCGCGCGTATTCCGCGTGGGGTCACACGTGGATCGCGCGAAACGGTCGATTGTTATCGCCACGTTGGCGCGCGAGCCCCACGAACGCCTTGCACTGAACGCCGTGTCTCGCTGCTGATCCTCCGGCAGCGTCTCGATCATCCCGCATGCTTTGCTTAACGTTAACTCCATGTGCCACGAGCGCAGAGAGATAATGAGTTGGGCAACGATACGATTTTGTCGGTGCGTGAGTCATATCGAACGTCCTTACATTTCATTGCTGAGATAAAAGTACCTATGTTGAAAGTTTGAATTGTTCATATGTTGAAGATCAAAATAACAATGCCCAGGCATTGGTGCTTTTATTTTGCATACTCTTTCTCGAATTCCTCTCCTTTAGCATTGCTCTTTACTGAGAGGGATGGATTTTTCTTGTTGCAGTGAGACATCATGGAGCAGCTTAGCGAAGGTCAAGCAGTTGTGGTGGGTGGTACTGGAGGAACAGTACAAGTTGTGCAGATGGGGCAAGGCGGTCAAGCTATGATGCTTCCACAAGCTATACAGGTTGCAGCTCCCAATGGGCAGATTCAAGTTGTGCCTGTTTCTAGTTTAACGAACACTGGCCAGCAGATAGTTATCCAGCAGCCGCAAACGCCACAAATTATCCAGACACCTGATGGACAAACTTATATTTATCAGCCAGTACAACTTGAAGGACAAGTCCAACAGACACAACCGACAGGTTTGTTTATATTAAATACACCACTTTTTCTGGCCCAATGTAATTTTATTGGCAAATACATTTTGAATTTACAGTGATTAATATCAATGGCAATCTCATGCAAATCGCTGGGACTACAACGCAGGCCACTACTACCCCAGCTACTACATCTCCGGTACAGCCTTTGGCAAGTCCTACAGCAACAGTATCACAGGCAGGAAATGTTGTTATGGTAATTGCGAAAGTTATATGTACAATCATTGGATACATATTATAACAAGTTATAGTGACCTTCAAGCAGTATTTTGAATCAGAACTGCCCTTCGTCATGGATCCATTTCGATATTAATGGTTTTGAGATAATGGTTGTGAGATCTATACGTACAAAGATGTACATATAACCGCTTTTTAATTAAGAGGGCAGAGTTAATGATCAGTTAATTAAGTATTCTTTTACAAAATAGATGGTACCAGGGAACAGTGGGCAAACACAGTTCCAAAGAGTGGCATTGCCCAACGCTGAATTTCTTGAGGAGGAACCACTATATGTAAACGCTAAACAATATAGGCGCATTTTGAAACGTCGACAGGCACGTGCGAAATTAGAAGCCGAGGGAAAGATACCGAAAGAGAGACCGGTATGTATTCTCGCATTTCCCTAAATTTTATCTTTTCAAATGTTTAACAGAAAAATTCTTTTATATAATTGAAAAAAACATTATAAGGGCGAAAAATTTCCCAAAACTTGCATACATTGATATTAGAAATATAAAATTCATATATATATATATATATATATATATATATATATATATATATATATATATATA
>NW_022639512.1:881662-884666 GCF_010583005.1 Odontomachus brunneus | reverse complement strand
ATATATATATATATATATATATATATATATATATATATATATATATATATATATAAATTAAATTAGAAGAAAATTTAATATGTATTTGAACGAAAATTTACTACAGAATGAGAGTTAGAAGTTTTCAAGGACAAAGAAAGTGAAAGGTTTGTGACAAAAGGAACGCAGGTAGAAAAGCTGAGAAAACCGTATCTAGTATTCGAGGAATAATGAGGAAACCATTTATTTCTACAGAAATACCTTCACGAGTCCCGACATCGACACGCGATGAACAGAATCCGTGGAGAAGGAGGCCGCTTTCATTCCGGTCAAACGAAAAAGCGGAAGTAAGTCTGTTATAAGACGTAAGAAACTGTGTCTCTCGGTCATAATTTTGCGCAAGGGTGTAATTATTTCATGAGGTTTTCACCAGAACAAGTGTAAACTTTATGATCATTTAAGCGCGTCGCAATTTTAGTCGGCACCAATATGTTCATATTACATACTATATGTATGTGGCTATACTAAAAAACAGTAATAATTGAAAATATAGATGTATAATATCACTATGTAAACAATTACAACGCATCTCCCTGACATAGTCCAATAACTATAATTTAATCGCTTTCTATTCTCCAAACAATGCCGATCTTGCGATTTTGCGAAAGTATAATTGCAATTATCATTTCTGGTTATTTATTGCAAAAATTAATTGATTCCTTGCGAAATATGATCTCTGATGACAATATTGTCAAAAATCATTTGATGTAAATAATTAAATACAAATTGGATTAAAAGAGAAATAAATATAAGATGTTTATGTGCTTTATAGATAAAAAAGAATTGTAATGTTTGGTCATTTAGTTATTGTGATTACATTGTATATGTCTTTTGTAAATATTTTTATCCAGGCGTGACTTATACGTACATAAAACGTATGTGCGGAACTATCAAAATATCATAATATTGTATACAGGATGTTAAAATAATCTGGAATTTACGAGAGACGAGATAAGCAATAAATTCGTATTTTTTTAACAAACTCAAAGTTTTATAAAATTTTTATTTGATGCGTAACCGCAAAAGAACATGTTATTAAATATGGATTAGAGTTTAATAATATAATAAATGACTACCTCCTTTGTAGTTTTGCTGAGAAAAAATTACCGGTCTCTAAATTAGCAAAAAATTTATAGTCAAACACGATGATTTTACAAAGCATTCTGTATACATACATATATGCATCATTAATCTCCCAGTATTTACACATTCATATGATAGTTTTATAGTAATTCGTTAGATATATAATGCAACTTTACTTTAGTAAAACAACATTCTAACTAAACAAATGGAAAATTAAGTTGTACCTGGAGAAGTTAAATTACAAATGAGATATCTCTTAATCATATTTTACATAAGCACAAATATTAGTCACCGAACGTATTAAATTTAACGAAACTAAGGTACAGCTATCGTTATTGTGAAGTGAGAGACTGAATTATAAATCATAATTTATAAATTATTAATTATTATACAAATAATAAAAGCTCTATAGAACAAATCTATGAAAGGACTGAAACGGACATAAAGAGCTAAGTTACGGTTGTTAGGAGTTTAATAAAAATTAATAAATACAAAATTGAATAAAATGTCACTATTAAGCTACCTAGTCAATTTTTAAAAACTCTCTAATATTAATTACTTACACAATATGCCTACCAAGTAGATCTGAAACGACAGGAACATATTGTTCCCAATTATTTCTAGAATGGCACTGTTTGTGTAGCCTTGGGTCAGTGATATAAATTATGTCCTAATATACAAAGCAATACAATTACAGCAGAACGGAATTTAATAAACAGAAATATACATGTGCCGAAATAAATAATTCGGCACACACACTGATATATAGACATATATATAGACATATGTATGTACATACATGTCCACACTTGTAATAAGGTGAAAAATTGAATCCATAATGGAAGACTGAGTATCTAATGGACGGAAAAAGAACTTTCGCCAATTTACTAGACAGGGGTCTAATAAATTGACGAAAGCTCTTTTTCCGTCCATTAGATATTCAGTCTTCCAATATGGATTCAATTTTTCACCTTATTACAAGTGCGGACATGTAATAATTAGGAACAATATGCTCTTGTCGTTTCGGATCTACTTGGTAGGCATATTGTGTAAGTAATTAATATTAGAGAGCTTTAAAAATTGACTTTATTAAAAATTGACTTTATTAAATTTCGTTCTGCTGTAATTGTATTGCTTTATATATTAGGATATAATTTAAATCACTGACCCAAGGCTACACAAACAGTGCCATTCTAGAAATAGTTAGGAACAATATGCTTTTGTCGTTTCGGATCTACTTGGTAGGCATATTGTGTAAGTAATTAATATTAGAGAGCTTTCAAAAATTGACTAGCTATTAAGCTACCTAGTCAATTTTTAAAGCTCTCTAATATTAATTACTTACACAATATGCCTACCAAGTAGATCCGAAACGACAAGAGCATATTGTTCCTAATTATTACATGTCCGCACTTGTAATAAGATGAAAAATTGAATCCATATTGGAAGACTGAGTATCTAATGGACGGAAAAAGAGCTTTCGCCAATTTACTAGACAGGGGTCTAATAAATTGGCGAAAGCTCTTTTTCCGTCCATTAGATACTCAGTCTTCCAATATGGATTCAATTTTTCATCTTATTACAAGTGCGGACATGTAATAATTAGGAACAATATGCTCTTGTCGTTTCGGATCTACTTGGTAGGCATATTGTGTAAGTAATTAATATTAGAGAACTTTCAAAAATTGACTAGCTATTAAGCTACCTAGTCAATTTTTAAAACTCTCTAATATTAATTACTTACACAATATGCCTACCAAGTAGATCCGAAACGACAAGAGCATATTGTTCCTAATTATTACATGTCCGCACTTGTAATAAGATGAAAAATTGAATCCATATTGGAAGACTGAATATCTAATGGACGGAAAAAGAGCTTTCG
>NW_022639512.1:881262-881627 GCF_010583005.1 Odontomachus brunneus | reverse complement strand
AAAGCTCTCTAATATTAATTACTTACACAATATGCCTACCAAGTAGATCCGAAACGACAAGAGCATATTGTTCCTAATTATTACATGTCCGCACTTGTAATAAGATGAAAAATTGAATCCATATTGGAAGACTGAGTATCTAATGGACGGAAAAAGAGCTTTCGCCAATTTACTAGACAAGGGTCTAATAAATTGGCGAAAGCTCTTTTTCCGTCCATTAGATACTCAGTCTTCCAATATGGATTCAATTTTTCATCTTATTACAAGTGCGGACATGTAATAATTAGGAACAATATGCTCTTGTCGTTTCGGATCTACTTGGTAGGCATATTGTGTAAGTAATTAATATTAGAGAGCTTTAAAAA
>NW_022639512.1:850661-881252 GCF_010583005.1 Odontomachus brunneus | reverse complement strand
ATCCGAAACGACAAGAGCATATTGTTCCTAACTATTTCTAGAATGGCACTGTTTGTGTAGTCTTGGGTCAGTGATATATATAATTCGGCACATGTATATTTTTGTTTATTAAATTCCGTTCTGCTGTAATTGTATTGCTTTGTATATTAGGACATAATTTAAATCACTGACCCAAGGCTACAGAAACACTGCCATTCTAGAAATAGTTAGGAACAATATGCTTTTGTCGTTTCGGATCTACTTGGTAGGCATATTGTGTAAGTAATTAATATTAGAGAGCTTTCAAAATTGACTAGGTAGCTTAATAGCTAGTCAATTTTTGAAAGCTCTCTAATATTAATTACTTACACAATATGCCTACCAAGTAGATCAGATCTACCAAGTAAATCCGAAACGACAAGAGCATATTGTTCCTAACTATTTCTAGAATGGCACTGTTTGTGTAGTCTTGGGTCAGTCATTTAAATTATGTCCTAATATACAAAGCAATACAATTACAGCAGAACGGAATTTAATAAACAGAAATATACATATGCCGAAATATATAATTCGGCACATGTATATTTCTGTTTATTAAATTCCGTTCTGCTGTAATTGTATTGCTTTATATATTAGGACATAATTTAAATCACTGACCCAAGGCTACACAAACAGTGCCATTCTAGAAATAGTTAGGAACAATATGCTCTTGTCGTTTCGGATCTACTTGGTAGGCATATTGTGTAATTAATATTAGAGAGCTTTCAAACATTGACTAGGTAGCTTAATAGTGACATTTTTTTTCAATTTTGTATTTATTAATTTTTATTAAACTCCTAACAACCGTAACTTAGCTCTTTATGTCCGTTTCAGTCTTTTCATAGATTTATTAATTATTAATAATTAACGTGCGCGACTAATTCGATCTAAAAAGATTAAAAAAATATTATTAATTAGTCATAAAATTTTTTAATGACAATAAAAAGCGTTTTTTACTGTCATCAAAAATAACGATTTTTGTTTAATATATGCGATACTTAATAGAAAAATTTATGTTTGACAATTTTTGGTTTTTTTTAAAATACTATCGCGATTATATTGCAAAATTCGTTGAAGAAAGTATCTATATCTTTTTATTTTCAACTATACAATGTCGTTTGATCGAGCCTATCTCTTTATATGCAATATAATTAAACTGTTAAGGTACAAAACGGATGTTTGCGCAGCAACATATATGTGTGATTTCTCGCAATTGAAGATGTTGATAATATATGGCTAATAAGCAATTCCCAGGTGTATTCCATATAATCTGTAAAAGACAGTACAGTGTTTTATAGTGCAAAAGCTCTTGCGTTATTTCATAATCTTGTGTGTCTTAAAATATTTAATGGATATAAACAATTTAATAAGCAAATTTGTACACATACGTAGGTACTTAAGAAGAATCAAAGAAACTTTTAATTTAACTTTGCTAGACTTTAGCACAGGTAAAGAAACGCAAACAGCAAGACACAAGGAATAAGTCTCTACGAGTCAATACACTTTTTTTTACTTTGTCATGGACAAGTCAAGGCAAAATTATTCGCTTCCAGCGAATTTCTATTCACTACACAGAGAGAACGATTTATTGAATCAAATAAATGTTTGGAATAGTCCAAACAAATTATTTGGTTGACACAACAAAAATATTTCTTTGGAACTAAGCCGCAAATAAATATTTTTGTTGCTTCAAACAAAATTTTGTTCAATCAATCAAAAAATTCGTTTGGACTATTCCAAAGAAGCGTTTATTTGATTCAACCAAATCTTTCTCTCTAAGTGTAGTCTCTAAGAAGTTATTCCGAAAAATAGAAAGTTCTTTCTTTTTTTTTAAACATTTAAAAGTTCCCTAGGTACCTACGTATCAAATTTGAAGTATTTATATTTGCTAGCACGTATTTTCTAAAGCGAGTGAGAATGAGTGTAACGTGTGTCCACATCCTATATTAGATATATTAGATATGTAAATAATTATGCGAAAGTAAGCACAGATATAAAACGTCTGTTTTTCGGCAGGTACAGGCGTGTGATGTGAATACGAGAGATTTGTACAGTCGTGGTTAAACGATTTAAACAAATAATTTAAGCAAGTAACGAAAAAGTGAGACGAAATTGAATTCTGTGCGCATGGAAGAACATAAATTCTGTTTTATACTAATTTGCGTGTATTAAACATTTTATTTTACCATTTTCGTACTCGTACGCCATCCCGACATATCCTTGCATGCGCGAATCCCATGTTTTTGACCTAACAATTAAGTGATATAAAATCGGGAAAGCTTAAGAGAATACTTTCGATGATAAAATGAAATTTCGTTTCAGTATCTGATTGCAATCCGACTCACCCATTTCAGAATCCTTTGATAGCCTTTGCAATTTAATTCGCATCCGAGAGACTTTGTACCACAATTCTCTGTTCATAGTTCCGATTGTGTCGATGTTCTCAGAATTTCTGTTACTATGAGAAAGAAGATATTCTAAGTTGAGCAGGTAATGAGATATTAATCGAAAGAGTTGACACGGTTATTATGATAAGTTTTATATACGTGACGTAAAGAATGACTCGTTCTTTAAGATTAGGGTCTAAATATTGTTGCGTGATCGAAAGATTTTCGATGCTTTTGTCCAAACTCTTCGTCGCAATCATCTGTGGGTCTCGGTATACTCGTTTATTAATCGTCTCGACTGTAATCCAATCGAGTGATAACGTTTTACCTCTGCCAAGGTACAGTCGCGGCTGTGTATGTGCAAATATTTATATATGATATATTATTATATTTATATATCTATGATATATCAATTATCTGGGATCACCGGAAAGTGGAAGCCTAAACAGAATTGGATCTCACCGTGCGATTTAATCGGATAGAGAGAATAAATCGATAGGTTTTTTAGTAGCGATACAAGTTGCCGCGGACAATTGTAGCGAGAATTCTTAATTATTCATGGGGACGTTCTTACAAGATTCTTTCGAATAATCTAGCTGATACGTGCTCTGTCTCGATTTCTCCGCTTCGCGTTCTATTAAATTTTCATCTGGCACGACAGAGTAGAGCGTTTCTCAAACGAGAGAACTTGTCGCGTAACTGTAATTTCAAGGATATTCGATTACATTGCACGTGTGTGTGTGCCTTAAGAAGAGAAGAGTCAGTCGAAAGTAGTAAGATAAAAGTACCAATTCGCGGACGCGTACCTAATCTTTTGGCCTAATTGATTTGGGCTTCAAATACGAATATCTAAACTTTCAACATAGAATATACATATTTAATACATGTACACAGAATACACAATAGAACATTTTTGTTTTAAAGTTTTTTTGACATGTAAATGTTAAAATAAGATTACATAACGTTAAACGAAGATAAGTTACTTGCATCAATAAATTTTATATAATTTTATATTTGTTTTCTAAGTGAATACTAATTCTTTTCTGCATATATATTTTTTACGTTGATTTTTTACGTTGATAGTTTAAATACTCGTATTTAAAGACCAAGACAATGTCCAGGATCAGATATATTTCCTTTTGGAATATCGGTATCTTTACTTTGCAGAGGATAAAAGCGGAAGACACAAAGCAAACAAAAGGAAAAAAGATCGAGATAGATAGTAAATGATAATACACGTCTTCCCAAGATAATGTTCTACATATTTTATTTCATTCAGGTAGATCTCTAGCGGATCCTCGCTTCGTTCATTCTCAGACAGTGAATCATTTTCCCGTTGCGTGTTCAAATATTGTTTGTATGGTTTACTCAAAGTCTAGCCTAACGGATAACGCGGTAACGGCTTGTATCTGGTTTACCTCTCGGCCTTATTTTACGCGGTGATCTGTCTTGTAGACGGTCGAGAAGTCTCGCGTATCCTCGTCGATACCCACGATCATTTCCGTCGGGTACAGTTAATTCGGATATTCCCTCGGAGAAGTTTGGCGGGCGGCATTAAGGAGGATCGCATTTTCTCAAGTAGAGAGAGCTCGCGGCCGACATATGCGCTTTTGTCCACGACAATCCCGTGTCTCGACGCGTACACGTCGAGTCGCGAGGAAAAGAAACACGATCGAGTTTTCTGTGAGAAGAGTTTTCGATCTCGAACAACATCCTAAAAATGCTACTTTCATTTCTTTTTCCAATCTATATTTTTTAAATTACTTTATCATGCGCGCAAGCATTCGGCGTCAACATATGTACGTTACAAAACATATCTCTGAATAAAATTAATCGTAAACAGAAAATAAAAATATATCGGATAAGAAACATATGCAATTAAATTTTTAGTTTGATAGCCGCAAGCTTTGATTAAATTGAGTCGAAAAAATATGAGCGAGTCTCCAACTAATTTAGCTGTGACTCAAACCACGGTTCGAGTCTCGGCTAAATTGGTTCGAGCCTCACTCATTTTCTCGATGTGTTGATTAATTAGAATTAAACGTTGATTAATTTACCGTGTCAATCGTCAGGCATTCAAATGTGTATCTTTCGACGTATTTATTTCTGTTTGCGATTAATTTTGCCCACATAAAAGTGTGTTCACTCGTTTGAAACTCTGCCGAGATGTTGAATTGAAAATCACGAGCGTACATTTATTCTCGTATTCGTTATAATTTAGCGCTAAAATAAGATTCCACGTAAATTAATGGCGGCGGCTAATGGCTGTGTTAATACGGCAACGCTACTTGTGTCGTTTAACGGTCCGTAATCTCTATTCTAAATCCTTTCGCGCGACAGAACCAGGGATCCACGGTTTCGGGCATAGCAATGGCGTCTCATGACATGAGGCTTAAGACCGCGTTTGCGTCGTCTATAATGAGGCCCGAGATCTCCGGTAACTCATTATATAGGCAACGTAATAATACCGGCTGACGCATGGCACCCTCGTGTACCGTAAACGCCAATTAGGATACGACATCGAATTTCCTGGTTATGGGCGCGCCTTCCACCACGTGACGCGCCTTTTCTTCCTCTCTTTCTCTCTACCCTCGTTTTTCTTAAGGATGACACGGTATCGAGGTCAGGAACAAGCAAGGATTTTTTCTGGAAAAAGACGTGCCACGCGGAACCAATAGAAGAAGAATGAAGGAAAAACATACAGAATCCTTCGAAACAATTTTTTTTTAACAATGATAACGAATTTCGAAATTTCCTGAAGTTTGAAAATATTATCTATGAACTTTTAGACATTTTTTTTATTTTGTTTTTACGAGGAAACTGGACGCGTTTTGCCAGAAAGAAAACTCTAGATTAAGTAATGTTAAGTCTCCTGATTACTGGCCGTGAAATTCTTGAAATTGATGACGTCGGAGATGAGGAAATGCATGCTCAAAATTTCTACAAAGTACGCCGAAATAAAAAAAAATATATATATTCAGAAATTATCATTTGCAGTCTTGATAATAGCATATGTATTACAATAATATAAATAATACATAATATAATGTGTGAAAACTATTTATTTAATATAAACTATTTAATATAAAATGTGATGTAATACAAGCATACACAGATTGTGTATGTGCTCTCTTTCTCAGTATAATATAAATTATATAAATGTACATATAAATATATATTAATATTAATATTACATATATTTATATTATTAATATTATCCAATTATAAGCGTCTGTTCTGATGCGCAAAACTCCATTAATTGTCTCATTCCCTAGCATGTAACATTTAAAATTCTTGATCACGCACATTTTAGCATAAATATTCACACATCACGACTGTAGATTATTTGAGGAATTGTCGAAAACTGAAAATGTTATGGAATTGGGAGAGCATCGATGAAGTTTCGTGTACGAATTCGCGTTTGCTGCTGGAAAAATTAAATAACTTTTCGCCGCGCGCATGAAGGATTACATTCGAGCGGGACTTTGGCACAGTGGATATAGGAGATTACAGTCGCGAGAGACGCCACGGGTTCGACGTGATACAGTTACTGATGAGTCGTCTACGCGGCGATAGGAAGCGTAAACCCGATATTACGGCAAATGTGGTTTGCTCGACGATCCAAGTGACGAAGGGACATATCGCGCTCCAATGAGCGTGACCGTCGTCGCACACATCCCTCCTGAAATCACTCACGACGGGCAATTTGTAACTTCCACCTTGACAACGGCTTCGAGCGATTCCTACCTCGACCTCCTACGACAAGCAACCCTCGTCGAAGGACGAACGCGAGACCCTCGTCGTCGCTTCGTTCGTAAATTACACGTCTCTTCCTCTTTTCGACTCGCCTTTTCACGCACGGGACTTTCCCTCTCCGTTGCCAGTCGAATATTCATTAGCGTAAAACGACGCGCGATCTTGCTCGCGTCGAGTCATAAAACTAATGTTATAAAAGACGAATAAGACGTAAGGAAGAGTGTGCTTGTTAGAAATCAACAGTTGCACGCGATTATCGTTCGTTTTAATTTGGAGAGTGCGAGAGAAAAATACATGTAGTAAGGGAGAGGTGGACAAATAGTGACAATTTAAATTTCTCCTATATTTTCCACGTCTATGCTATTACCACCATCAATAGCGAGTAAGTTCTCGAACATCTAATCATCTTTGAAAAAAACGATTAAACTACTAAGCCAAACATAGCTAATAAAGAAGCCTAAAATTTTGGCCTTTGTGAAACAAGATAAAACTTAAATCTTATTCGAGTTTTTCTATTTAGATTGTTTTGACTGGCGAACCTCTAAATGAGATTTTACCTGTTTAGCGTTATACGATATATGTTTCTTCTAGTGTGATCTAACCTCTATTGTTCAATTTGTTTTATTGTTTTAACCTTGAGGTTGCCGGCATTTTTTCATTAAAAAAGTGGTTTTTTTTCTAAAAAATTGTTCCATATAAGTAACATACACATGGCGCGGAATTTTGAGATTTATGCAGAGCCACAAAAGTGGCTTTCCCGGCAGCCTAAAGGTTAAAGGGACTAGAACGGTTTGAAATCTTCAAAAAATCGATTTTTGAGTTTTTACATAATCGTTTAGTACAATTCTTTAAAAACATTTTGGCACAAAAAGAACCTCGATATTTGTAAAATTGAATTCAGGAGAGCGAAAAATGTGAGGCGGCGCGCGGCCGGCGAAGCGCGCGCGATCATGTAATGTAAGAAATGTAGATACTATTATTTAAAACAAACTGATAAATAGTAATAACAGTTCGAAAACTTAGAAATAATAATATCGGAAACAAAGACTATAGGCGTGTGAAAGTCACTGATAACAAATATAAGTGTAACAACAAAGGAGACGAGAACAGTCGGTCGTTTATTTTTCAAAACAGCATTTTCTGTTCGTTTTGCCACGATTGCTCAAGAACGGCTAAAGATATCAACTTGATATTTTTTATTTAATTAAAGATGTACTGCATAGACTGAACCGAAGTTTGCACATGAAAATTAATTTTCAATACCGTTTTTTTTAATATATTTTAATATATTTTAATATTTAATATTTATAATATTTTTTAATACCGTTTTAATAATAAATAACTGAAATTTTTAAACATTTTTGGTTTTTTGTTCGCTATTTCTCTAATTTTTTAAATTTTTAGTTCCATTTCGGTTCAATCTATAGAGAGAAATCTTATCTACAAAATGACGCCTGGCGCATTAAAAAGTTCCAACTCGTTTTTCCGGAATCGTGGCAAAACCGCAAAAACAACGTATTTTTAATTTAAGAATATCTCACTCAATTATTAATATTTTTTGAACTTCTACCGTTTATTGTATTTCTAAAAGTATGTATAAAAATTAAAAAAAAAAAACAAATCTTGTGTATGTTTATTCGTTTGTCGACAATCGTCATTCGAATTTCATTCAATTTTCGGAAGATGAAACCGTTCTAGTCTCCTTAAGTGTTTTAAAAGAAGAGGCAACTCCTGTAGCAAAGAGTGACAAATTTTAAATAACGTTATTTTACTTATTCAGTGTTAGTTGAATTGCATTTCTTTTCATTTATTTTGTCGGGTGTAACTTGAAAGCCATTAAACTAGGTTTAAATATAGAAAATATTAATAAGTAATTTGAAAAATCACTTTCCAAAAGCACGTCATATTATTTCACCAAAATTATATTTTATATATCATTTGTTTTAATACAATTCTTACATATGGCAGTAAAGAAATTATATTTCAATTTTTATTTAGTCACATATCGTCAAAAGAGAGACTGAATGGAAGTTCAGGACTGTTTTTCATGATTGTCACCATTTTCCCAACACTGGGGCAAATAGTGACAAAATGCAAATTTTAGTTTCTATAAAAACCTAGTTATTCCATATGACTTATGGGTCTTATACTTAAGTTTTTCGTATAATTGAAAGTATTATTTTAGTAAAACATCGTTTTAGAAAGATCTTGATAATTTGAAAATATCTTACACGAGGAAGTAAAAAACCCCTCATTATTTGCCCCACTCTCCCTTACATTTTGCATAATTGATTCGCACTCTTAAGTAATTCCGTATCGTCAGGGTGTCTCGAAACTCGCACAAACAGTTCTCGACAAAAATGAGCGATTGACGTGACGTTGCGAGTGTAATGTTGAGAATATATTCTCGTGATACGTATCAACATTGCGAGGAGGTCGTATACCTCGAGGGAGATCCTGTCGGTTGCGCTGAGGCTTGTGTAGCGAGCTGAAATTGCGCTATCCTGATATGTCCTTAGGTAAACGGCGAAAGTTCGCGGGCGCCGTAAAGGCGCCTACAGCGTCGTGATCAAAGTCGGTCTCTGAATAATGGATATTGTCGAACGCGAACATTTCATTATATTTCGCCGTGCGTGGCTTAAACGACAGTCTTGTAGCCTT
The DNA here is from genome assembly GCF_010583005.1 of Odontomachus brunneus. Classification (NCBI taxonomy): domain Eukaryota; kingdom Metazoa; phylum Arthropoda; class Insecta; order Hymenoptera; family Formicidae; genus Odontomachus; species Odontomachus brunneus. The sequence goes on along the minus strand of NW_022639512.1, from coordinate 872,430 downwards.
CTCTCCTCCAAACTTTGCGAATGCAATTTGGAAACTCGGCATCAAAGGCGGGTATTCGACAGAGCGGAGTTTTTAATTCTCATCGCCCCGTCGCTAATACCCTCGACAGCCAAGTGCCTCGTGTACTTTTTTATCTGGAGGAGCACAGGTATACGGAGGACTACGATATTGTTGTTATTATACGAAACCTAAAGTCGATGACGGACTTTGAACTTGATCCTGAATACTTGCGCATCAATTAAAACCACAAACTGATAACTAACGATTAAAACATTTTTATAAATTGAAAGAAAAGATATCTGAAGAATAAAACATGTTTATTCGGTGGTTACTAATAACGCACTTACTCGAATCTAAATTCTTTTATTTAAATAGAGTAAACGATTGCGAAAATATTTTACGAAAATATACACTGTAAAAACCGATGTGTTAAATTTAGCACATTTCATGTGTCCCAAATCATCCACTCTCATTTATGTGTAAATTTAACACAAAACGAATGTGTTAAAAAGTAACACATGGAATAATATGGAAAAAATTAACACAAGAATTTAACACTTGAATACCGTTAGGAATCACAGGTTGTGTTAAATTGACATATTTAATGTGTCAGACATAGATTGTGTCAATTTAACATTTTTATTTCATCAGAACCATAGATTAATACTTCTTTCAAATTAACGTTTCATTTTAGTTAATTTAACATTATACATATTACTTAATTTAACACAAATTATGATTCCTGACGGTATTCAAGTGTTAAATTCTTGTGTTAATTTTTTATATATTATGCGTGTTATTTTTTACCACATTTGTTTTGTATTAAATTTAATATAAATGAGAGTGGATAATTTGGGACACATGAAATGTTAAATTTAACACATCAGCTTTTATAGTGTACATTTATTTTATTTTGGAAACATTTTATACTGATATAAATAAATGTTATTAGTATTTTCACCGAGTAAGTGTTTTCTATTTCTTCTAGATACTTTTCTCTCTTTTCAGTGTATGGGTAAGTTAAAGCAAATTAATTAAAATTTAACCATTACAAAAGTGGAAAGCGTTAAGTACGACGGTTGCGTGTTTCTTGAAAACAATTCAGCTGTCTCAGTATAATCCTGAAGTTGCAAGATATAATTTATTATGTGACTGGATATATCCTTCGTTCTCTCTTTATTATTTTCCGCTGATGTTTCTGGCTTATTCACGAATTAATTTCACCGTTTGCATTTCGATCTCCGCGCATATTTCATCAAATCGCGCCGTAATCTCGCGGAGGAACGGGCGCCCAAAATATCTTTCAGCAAATATTAATCCAAATATTAACCCGAAATCTCCGCGTTGTTCGTTCTGCCCTCAACTGCCATATATTGCACAATGCCAAGAAATTTCCGTGGTTGTCGTGACTTTCAAGCTTGCAGCAATTCACGTCCACTACGACGAGCGTCAGTCTGCTCGCGCGACTGTTATGTGAATAAACTAAATTGCATATTCTATCAAAACAACAACGTATACATGTCGGGTTTGCGACAAACAATATTAAGCGTCGCTAACGAGAAATCGTACGCTCGCGCTCGCGTCGAGACCGCGACAAAATTCATCGCACGTAAAAAACAATTGTAATTACTGCGTGCACTTTGCATTTCTTCTGATCTTTTGGCGATTTCAAGCCGATAATACTGCAATAAAGATGCAGCGCCGCAGATAGTAGCCGTGAGCAGTTACTAAAAATATAATACTGAGGATCTGCGGGCTTCGAATTGAGTTTCAAGGAGACACGTAGATTGCTTTAACGGAATTTGTAGTTGAGGATTATTTATGGTCCGCAAGTGTGAGCAAGGTTCCATGCCGACCTAAGGGAATCCATTAAAGTTTGCCAGGTAGGTAGGAGTGTGCATAATAGTATTCGATCTAAAGTCAGCGCGCAAGTCGCAACGATTGGAGTTGAGATGCGAAAGTGCTTTGTGATTTATTCACGCAAGTCTTGGATCTTACAATTCAGAAGCCACTGTGGCTCCCAAAATGATACCTTTGCATTCGAATTTTCAGCTTTAAGCTCCGACATACGTCGTGAAAGTATCGTATGCTAGTTTTGAGACACCCAGTGTATGTAATATTTCGTTCTAATCTTAATTAGTTGCATTCAGTGCCGATTGTAACAATGTTCGCTGATTGTTATGATCATCCCAGCTGGAGTCTCAGAAAAATAAGGGAGAATTGGGCAAACAAGATTTTATTATCTCTACATTCAGTGACGTGTAATGGAGAAGCGACGGTGAGTTCTACGAAATTGCGGATGAAAGACGAGGAGATTGGACTAATTAACCTGTTGGTGCCCGAGAAGACACATCTACAGACCTAACTCCGATATGTTAACGCTAAAACACTAAAAGCGATTGTTTTTTCGATGTGAGTATTTTATCTTTCAATTTAACCATTCTATATTCCGAAAGTCGAAGTTTCGATCCTACTTTCGATATTCCTACTTTGATATTCTGAAACCTATATCATCGACGAGGTACTATAAAAGACTGTCGGCCTTACGGGCTTTAGCGACCCCGAGAAATCTGACCGTATATTTTTATATTTTACTTTTTCTTATATCCTATATTCTTACTGTTATCATATTTACATCGTCTTGTCTCTTTCTACGTCTGTCAATATGATTTTTTTTTCTACGTCTGTCAATACGATTTCAGCACAATGCTCCGTCCAGTACTACCAGGTATGTAAATATAAAACCGGAATTTTTGTATAGAAAATACACGTTTATTGTATGAAAATGATAAAAAATATTTTATTCGAAGTATTACCCATCGCTAGCTATACATTTTTCCCATCTGTCTGACAATTTGTGGATGCCACGCCAAAAAAACTGTTGCTCTTTTGAGGCAAACCAGTCATCGAGCCATTTTCGTACATTTTCGTAAGAAGTAAAGCGCTGCTTAGCAAGTGCGTGTCCCATCGATGCAAATAAATAGTAATCGGACGGAGTCAAGTCTGGTGAGTAAGCCGCATGCGAAAGTATTTCCCAACTAAACGCCTCAATCGTTTCCTTGACCAGTTTTGCTGTGTGTGATGGTGCATTATCATGAAGCAAAATCACTTTGTGTTGCCTTTTTTTATATTCTGGTCGTTTTTCACGCAAAGCTTGATTCAAATCGATCATTTGTTGTCGGTAGCGTTTAGTATTAACGGTTTGGCCAGGTTTTAGCAGCTCATAATAGATCACACCCTTCTGATCCCACCAAACACAGAGCATTGTCTTCCGTCCATAGCGATTTGGCCTTGCAGTCGATGTCGATGGTTCGCCTGGAGTTACCCATGATCTTTTACGCTTAGGATTCTCAAAATATATCCACTTTTCATCGCCAGTCACAATTCGATGGAGAAATGACTTTCTTTTGTACCTGGCGAGCAGTATTTCGCAAGTGGTTTTTTGGTTTTCCTGCTGTCTTTCATTCAATTCATGTGGAACTCATTTTTCCATCTTCTGGATCTTTCCTATGGCTTTCAAACGTATGGAGACGGCTTCTCGTGTCACATTTAATTGATCCGTGAGTTGTTGTTGCGTTTGAGTGTCATCTTCATCTAACAATGCTTGCAATTCGCTGTCTTCAAACTTTTTCGGTGGTCTTCCACGTTCTTCGTTTCTCACGTCAAAATCGCCACTTTTGAATTTTTTAAACGACTTAATGCACTGTGATTTACCAAGAGCATGTTCACTGTAAGCTTCGACAAGCATTCGATGCGATTCTGCAGCGAGTTTCTTCAAATGGTAACAGAAAATCAATGCCCGCAATCGCAAATCGTAGTTTCCAGGCACAAAATTCGACATGTTCAACGCTATTACAAAGTATGCTGTTGTATGAAACTTGTATTGTTGTGAGTTGAAAATCTTTGTCAGAGATGTCAACGAGCCAATGACGCGGTTTGACGGTAACTACATTGACAGCTACGGCCATCTATGGGCAAATTCCGGTTTCATATTTACAGACCTGGTATATGTCGATGGTGTATTCTTACGAAAAAAATACGAAAAAACTCTCAATTTTGGGTGTAAACATCCAAAAACTGGAGATAAACACCTAAATTTGAGTGTTAACACCCAAAATTGAGGATTTTTTTCGTAAAGGTAGTCACACAAACAGACAGAAGCATCTTTGTGTGAAAAACGGTCGGTATTGTCATCGTTCTTCATTTACCTCCAGGCCCCTCCGGACCCTTTGACAGGGTCGAAAATTTATCCAGGGCTGACAGTCTTTAATAATATTTCGTCGGTGCCTATATCAACCCTCTGCTGAAAACGTGAAGTTACGGAACATATCCAGCAACGTGTGTTTGGAGTCGGATCCGACCCCAATGTTGTCAGCAGAAGATTAAATCCTTTGATTTTATTTAACCTGCTATCTTTGTAGCATTTTGTGCGTTTTCTATCGTATAGAGGCGCTAAGTAGAACTTCAACTTCCATGTGTATCAAACATACACTAATCCTGCAAAAATATAGAAATCTTCAGATGTTAAAAAGTTTAATTTGGAGGTAGAGCTAAAATTTCGACCAGGTGCACCTAAATTTTCAATTTAATCTTCATGAATATGAAGATTACGAGAAAGAAAAATTTAGCTTACTTTTACTGTTTTACAATCGAATTTTATTTGTTTTCACGAACACGAAATGAAAAATCTTCTCTGTAGCCTCCAATTACGAGTGTTGGTCAGCTAGTTGATAGCTTATTGTTGTTTTCGAATTATTTTTATTTATAAAGATTGCTTTTAGAGAGGATAAGAACACGATAGAAACTCGAAATATTACATTCATGAGACCCCACGATACTCCTGACACTTGGCCTACCTCATCGGCAGGGCCAACCGTGTACAAAGGACTCCAAAGGACTCCGAGATCGATAAAGAGAGGAAAATAGAGATATAGGCAGGAAGACAAACAGAGAGAAAGCTCAGGTACCAGTTGCTTCGCAACCAGTTGCTCCTCTCCGAGAGTATCCGCGGTCGCGATCGAGGCTACGCCGAAAACGATCTCATCCCCTACTGTGTCCAAGAGGACACTGCCAACTCCTACACAGACAGACCGACAAACAGACAGAGTCGGACAACCGACAAACGCAAGTGAGAACAACGCGCGAGAGCGTCGCGCTTGATCCCGAAGCTCAAGCTCTGCTTCCATCTATCCTCGTGGGGGCGCATCGCCACGCCTCCCGCGTCTATATAAACTCCACTACCACGGGGAAACCCTCACTCGCACCCCAGTGGTACCCGGTGGTAGTCGAGGGTGGCATTGCTTGCCGAGCGCAGGACGTGCAGGAGCTTTCTCTCTGTCCGTTTGCCGTCTCTTGTCTCCCGCCGCTCTCCCGTCGAGGACCTTCCACCTTCGCACCTGTCGCCGGTTCTGTGGAACACGGACGAGTGAGCCAAGGCATGAGGTCCTGCTTGCTGTGGTTGTCCCTCCTGTTGGTCGTCCTGGCTGACAGGAGCCTTGCCAGTCCTTACTTCGACGAGGGTAAGTTCGCGGATCCCGAGATCATTCCTTTTTCTCGTTTCTCGAGTGTTGATCAGCCGTTGCCGTGGCTTTTCCGCGACGCGATGTTCCGAGAGAACGAGGTCCCGCAGGATCACGAGGGAGAGATCTCGTCCTGATGATTCAGGAAACGTTCTCAGGGCGCTCACGACGGCCCGCCGTCAATCGGTTTCGCGTCTTCGCCGGCTCGCGGCCGCGGTTGTACGCGGGGTTGTTTCACTCGTGCTTGGGAAATTTCGCACGTTCATGAGCAACGTTGTGCGGACGCGACGCATTTTGCGTGCTGTGCGGATGCCGGCTCGGCGAGTGGCTCGGGAGTCCCATTCGCGCGGTTGTGGTACGCGGATGTCTCTTCGTCGCGCGCGATAATCACGATATTCCCCGTTAAAACGGCGCATCAGTGTGTACGCACTGCGCAAAACTCGGGAAGAGAGGACACCCAAGGCTCGCCCTTGACGCCAAATGAAAATTAAAGGGGTTGCTCTTACGCAACCCGTGTTAAAAATCCCGACTCGGTCCCCTACGGGTCGACCCCGGCGCGACCGAGGGACAGGAAGTTCTTTTCGCGTGCAACATACTCTGGATTATTATATAGAAAGTTGGTAACTTTGATTTTTATATAGAAAGATATTATATAGAAAGTTATTTAATTTTGATTTTTTTCTATTACCAAGTTAAATGTGGATAAAAGAAGGAGAAGAAAATGATTGTGCCGCGTTTCTGTATTTTCCAAAAGATTTTTTTTCATTTTTGTTTTTCTCTCATTTTTTTTTAGACGTTGTTGCAGTGTGCAATATATCGCGGCAATAAAAATAGTTCGTGCCTTGCGCAACACATTGTTGACATTGCACATTTTTTGCGCGCTTCTCCGTTTCTAGAGAATCTAAATAATTTCGCGCGCTGATTTAAATCGCGCGTCCTCTCCCTCTCTTTCTCTTTCGAATTAAAAATCCGTGCTTTCGTTCAAGCACGCGTGAAATTCTCTATTAAATTTAGACCATGGTGGATAACGTTCCCTCCATGAAAGGACTTTCCCGTACATAAGCGCGCGATATATGCATATATTATTCTTAAATAAAAATTTCAATATCAGCACACAATGACGAGGACGGCAGCATTGGACCAATGAAGTTTCCCGATTGTTAAAATGCGCCGCGTACCATGGGGAAAGTTTCATTGAAACTAATATCTGCTCCACTCGACTTGAGATTGCTTTAAAATCTCGTTGAACGCACTCCGACGGTATCGATTTTCTTCTCTCGCGTCTTCTACAAACTGAGTCTCTCTCTCTCTCTCTCTTGCTCTAATTTATCTCGAATCATACCGGTAAACGAGAATTATCAATAACGACGAATAAATTTCTTCCGCGAGGCGCACAACAAGCCTCTCGAAAGTTGGCAAACTCTTTGATTAGTGTATCATAATGTATTTAACGTTACCGGAATTAACTGGCAAGACTTTGAGGAAGGAAAGGCTTGAAATTCGCGAACTCTATCGCTTTGCTCGCTGACGCGTTGTAATATCTCGAAATTCGCGCTTAAAGCTGGTAAACCGTTTTCATATTTCATTCACAATCGTGTACTCAACTTAAGAAACCTTTAATTATTAAGAAGGGAAACAGAATATGAGATAGAGGAAGATAGATAGATAGATAGATAGATAGATAGAGAGAGAGAGAGAGAGAGAGAGAGAGAGAGAGAGAGAAATAGATAGAGAAAGAGAGAGAGAATTATCATCAGATGTCGCGTGTATGTAATTGAGTGCGATTCGCGTAACGATGCATGCGTATATAATAGAGGCTATTAGAGAAAGCTAAACAAAAGTATCTCGAGAGAACAGAACAATGGGCAAGAGTTTTTATAGAGGAAGAAAGAAAGAGGGAGAGAGAAGAAATTATTGTTGTCAGATATCGCGTGCGCGATTGAGTGTGGTCGCATAACGCTATATGTGTATTTATCGGCAATATAAATCTATTGAAAGCTAAATAAAAATATCTCGAGAGCGCGGGATAATAAGCAAACGTTTTTATATAAAGGGAGGAAGAGGGAAGAGGGAGAAAAAGAGAGGAAGGCACAATTATTCCATATATCTCCAAACATCGCGTGCGTGTAGTCGAATGCGATTCGCGCAACGATACGCAGAGACAACATTATAATTCTCTCTTTTCATATGAATTCTCTTCAATTTTACCATGTTTCTAGTAATGCAAGAACAAACCATCAGTAAGATCTCCATCTTGCCAAGGAACATATTGAATTTTGCTAGAAACATAGCATGTGTTTAAATGGATACACATATCACACAGTTTCTAGAATGTAAAAAGCACATGTGTGGAGCATAAAAGAATAATAAATTAACGCAGAACGTTAATCTGTTCCTTTCGCTTGCGAAATTCTACAATAATTTTTACCACACACGTGCCAGAAGCAAATTTACTAGGAGCTTTACCGGGAGTCAAATAGTAGATTCGAATTCTCTCTCTATTTTCCACCATCTCATATTCTGTTTCCCTTGTTAACAACTGAAAGTCCCTTAAGCTAATTACGCGGTCGTGAATAATATCTCGTGAGAAGGCGGCGGGACGATAGGCAAGAGTTTTTGTCGAGGGCGAGACTCGACTCGACGTGAGGGAGAATTTCGGCGGATTTTTATGTCGGGACGGATCGCGGCAAACGCCGCGAGTGATTTCGGTCAATGCATGGTCGGACAAGCGGACGATTAGAGTCGCCGCATTTAGTTAAACAGCCACACTCGCACGCAGCTCGAAATTGCAAAATCCGCGGAGATAACAATGGAAACATCATTGCACCGTCTGCATAGCCGGGATTAAAGCCGAGGTCTCGTTATCACTTGCGAAACGAATTAATCGCATACCGTAGTCGAACAATGTGCGCTAAACAATACGCTGACAGCGCGCACTCAAGTGAAGCCAGAAGCTGGACGCGTGCGAATTTGGCTTTTTATTCGACGCGCAACGTCACACCGTCGGATATATTCTGTGAAACGAATCGCCATGCGTTGACGTGGCGTTAACTTTTTCGTGATACGCGCTACAACTGCGTCCGGCATATCGATTCATCGGCGCTCCCTTGCCTCCCCCTTGCTTCCCGGTCGTTTCTGTAAACCGAATGTTTAATTGACGCGTTTATTTGCAGGTTCATACATATGTAGTCAAATAATGATTGAGTCGTGCGCCGGCACTGTGGGAAAATATTTTACTAATTTAACAAAATTCCAGTATCCGCAACAACCGGTTTGTCGGTATGGTGTATTCACCGAATAGATATTATCTTTATTCCTTGGATATTTCTTCTCTCGACGTATTGCCAGCGACAGAAAGGAGATCGATCGAAGTTGCCAAGCAGTTCATCCGTTGCTTCTCGAGCAAAATTCGTCAAAAGTCAAGTAAACTTTCAATTGCGACTGTATGCGAGCGATTGAAAAAGAACTCAACGTCGGGACGTGAAAATTTGGCGCGTGTTATATTAAGATTCTCTCTCTGTCGCAGAATCAACGATGTCGGATCAATAATATGTCGCGTTCTCTCTTCGTTGCGTCGACGAATATTCCCGTCAATTTGATCGACGCCTCTGTCCTGTAGCGAGCACGACGCTATTTCAGACACAATTCAGGTCCAGTTAACGCGGCGAATCGTCGAGCATTAGTTCGCTCTGCTCAGCAGAGGATGATATGGCAAATCATGATGATGATTGTGTAAGAAACAGTCAGCGCTAATGAAACCGTAATCGACTTCGAGCGGGTCATCAGATTAGCGAATTAATTATGTCCACGTTTGATTGTATTCCTTTCGCGGTACGTTGGAATTGTTAATCGATTTCTCGATGTCGCGCAAGGTCGGCCGGGCAAGAAGTCGTTCTTGTGTTTTCTCTATTCTATTCTCTCGAGTTGCTCTCGCAATTCTCGCTTCGATTTTCCGCGCTCCCACATCTCCCGCATCTGCGAATTCGCTAAAGCGAAACAGATCGCCGGATGTTACTTCTGTGAAAATGTTTTTCATAATATTTTATATATTTTACATAATATATTTTACATATCGAGCACCGGTCGGACACGAAAATGTCGCATAATAAATGGATCACTGCGTCGCGAGCACAAACGCGAAAATTATGCATTTTCCTCGGTCGACAGCAAAATAACGGTATTATCTCGCAAACCATAAACTAAAATTTATTCCTCTGTGTTATTCGCCATATTTTATTATCTACCTCGTCAACCGGCGCAATAATATAAAACCTCTGATAGCAACAGCGGAAGAAATACGCGGGTTACGTGCCCTTCGATAGCAAACAGGCGTATTCTTCAGGATTGCAGAACAACAAGCGGAACGTCAGTGGAATTTCAAACAAACGATGGCGATTTGTATATACGACGCGTCTTTCTATCTCCCCCTTCCCCCCTGACCCATCCCTCGTGTTAGTATGCGACTTAAATCTTTGCGATGACGACGATATTGAGGATCGAGATGAGGGAGGATCACATGATTCGATTCCCCGACAGATTCGGGACTTGAAGCAATTCTCTTTGCTGCTAAAATGGACTTTGCTGACTAAACGATACGGAGATGAGTTTTAGGCGCACGGAAAGGAAAGTTAACTGCGACGGCAACAATCGGTGTGTGATTGGTTGAATTAGTTAAATCTCTCTCTGCAACACATAGATACATTGAGAAAAAATATCTAAAAATTAACAAATATTTATTAGATGAATACTATCAACATATTTACTTAAATCAAAATTTTCTTCATTTACCGAGTATTGTTTACGTGATTTAAGTAAATAAAACTCGATAATTAATTTTAAGTATTTAATCATGTTGTGAGACTTGTTATGAGACTATTATAATATCAAAATAAAATTATAATATCATCAAAATTCAATTTATTTATAAAATTCTTTTAACAAAATTATCATTACTTACACATGAAACAATGATCCTTAATTTGAATATATTAATTTTAAATAAACACAATTTGTTTTGCCTACCAATATATATTTAATAAAATATAATTAAATATATCATAAAACTATTTTGTAAATAATAATTTTATAAATAATATTTTGTAAATAATAAGTAAATAATATGATAAGATAAAGTGGCGGAGAGTTTTGCAATGAGAGAAACTCTGCGATAAATTTATGAAATTCCCGACTACTCGTCGCGTGAAATTTGAAGGAATTTATTTTGGGAAGACAGACGACTCAATTTTAATTTATAAAAGCGGGCATTATTGCGAAATTAATATTACGTCTGTACAAATCTCATGCAACGTTACCGTCATGTTAATGGCTAATAAAAGAATGATATTGACCATGAACGCGGGTAATTTTACGATTTCCTGGCGCAGAGCACACCGTAAGAATATTGAAATATCCACGGCATCCCCAGGGTATTCGCGTAAAGGCGGAGAAACTGGAACAGTGGGGCGCGGTGAACGAAAGGGTGACGGTCCTTAGATTACCTTAATCCCGCAGGTCGCTGATGGGAATGTCGACGAGGGGGAAAATGAAAGTAGAAGAAGAATAGCAGATTGCTGTTGTGCGTTTTACGCTACGATTCAGCGAGGCCGATTTCGTTAGGATTATCTCGCGACGATTAATCTACTCGCGGCCGATTGTTCGTTTTCTTTATCTGGTCTCTGTTACGCTATATCTCATTTATCGGCGCGCAAGGTTTGCCCGATTCAATCAGACAGCTGTAATTTAATTCACTACGGTTACTTGTATCGCTACGTTTTCATTTCCCCTTGCCGCGATTGAAATCTTTTCGGAAGAAATATTGGCGGATCGGAAATATTCGAGGCGGACTTGTGGAAATTACTATCTTTCTACGGACTCAATGAAGGAAAATTAGGATGAAGTTTATAAAGCGAGAAGTTTATAAAGCGTGCACACGGAGAAAATATTGTAGTGAAAGTTTTCGTGCTCTGATCGACTATATATTTGTTAAGGCTCCTGGCCCCTCGCATTGTCTGTCTCTTTTTAATGACATCAGAAGCGAGAAAATGCATGCTAAAAATTCTTGCGAAATACATTGAAATAAAAATATATATCCATAAAGTAACACTTGCAATCGATTAAACAAATTTGTAAGATATTCTGTGCACTCCCCTTTTGCTCTAACAATCAATAATTTATTGTAAATTAATCTGAATAGAAATAGGCGAAGAAATAGGTTAAGAAGATGAATTGTATGTCACGTTAATTTACGACAAATTTCTGATTGTTAGAACAAAAGAGGAGTGCACAGAATATCTTACAAATTTGTTTAATCGATTGCAAGTGTTACTTTATAGATATATATTTTTATTTTAACGTATTTCGCAAGAATTTTTAGCATGTATTTTCTCGTTATTAAAAAGAGATAGACAATACGAGGAGCCTTAAAAAGTGTTATATACATGTTTAGCTTTTTGCTACCAAGCAAACTTATTGTTTTTTCAGAACCAGCAGTTTTGTACATATACTTGATTTGTATATCGTGTCTCATTCGCAATTATTTTCTATTTATTTTACTTCTTTCTGCCAGACTATACGCGAGAGTATGAACGATATATTGCGTTAAGTTCACCTGTGGACACTTGGAGAACATTAATTTTCCGGGAAGAAAAAGAAAAACGAACATTTCATTTTATCTGGTCTGACGCAATGCGCTGTTCTACCTACTTCTTCGCGGTGGCGGTAAATCTACCTCATGCAAGTTTCAAGAGATGTGTAACGAAATTTGTGATAATTATCTTAATGGACCCTAGACACAATTTTCTTTCACGCGGGACTACGCCGTAATAAAAACAAAGCAACGCGTTAATAAAAACGCCGACGAGATTGTTAAATATGGATTCCTTGGTTTACATTACACGTCTCGAAGTTAGTTTAGCGCTTTAAAACAGTTTTCAAACCCTGCCGCTACTGAGAGATAAAAAAGGGTGATTTAACTAAAATTATAACTGTTTTTGGCCCGACAGTTTCTACTAGCCTTGACTCGCGAAATGTCGTTCATACGAAGCTCACACAGGAACTTTGTTGTATTCCGAGATATCGTACCGTTCGAGATCGCATGAAATCATTCAGACAATTTTTCATTACAAATCAGGACAAAAATTTTGTTTTGCCGAAAGAGACGACGCGGAAGATATTCGCTTCGATGGTCGAATCAACGAAACGTCGCGTAGCACGTAGAGTTCGTAGTGTCTTTGTTTACATCGCGTTAAGGGTGCATACGGAGAACGCTCTTCTATTTTTATTCTCTTCTCCTCTTCGGCGAGGTGTGCCCTTTAATCTTTCATGAGCATGGATCACGCAAGTGTTTCCGGTCCGAAGCCGTCGTTAGCGATACGTGATGCGAATTACTCGTATGAAAATTTTCCAGACCGAACGAGAAATCAATAAATCAAGAAATAAATTAAAAATTAATGAGCCATTTTTTCTCGAGCAGCTGTTGATTCAGGTTTCCCACGCTTAAACACATCTCCCGGTCGATTATCTATCTTTAACCGTTGGTCTTCGCTTTGGTCGGCCAACTTTTCTTTTTTGTGTCTGGTGTATACTTACAAATAAATAATTTAGAAAGAAATAGGGAGATAGCATATATGATATAAAAAAACATTCGAATAATTACGATAATTCTGTGACAATAAGTCAAACTCGTTCACAGCACTTTTAATCAAACATAATCTCGGTCATAATTCCGCATGATCCAAGATTGCAAGGAATTCGGTTGCAATTTTTACTGTGACGTTTTCTCCGTTAGCGAATTGAGCCGCTAATCGCGAGCGGAGAGTCGGGCGAAACGAAACGGACAAAAATTCATGGATCGTACTAGAATAAAGCGTTCGTTTTACTTTTGCAGAAGACGACGGTCTCCAAGCTGGCGGCGACTCGGATTATACAGACAACGCTCTGGAGAATCTGATGCGCGCAGCGCAGCAGAAGTGAGTGGATTATCTTACTTGTCAATCCCCGGCTTCATTCTCCCCGCCTTTACTGCTCTCCTCAACGAGATCTCCTCCGCGGAAAATACGCGCTCTCCTGCGTCTCTCTCTGCCGTGATTCCTTTTCCGCCGGCCACTTGATTTGACGCAGGATACATTTCACGGACGTCGCGAGGACGATACGGAAGAGCGCGCGCTATCTGAACACTTCACCAGCGAGAGAGCGGGGGAAGATCAGGACGTGATTTTCCGTCTTCCGCCGACGAGACGTTGCGAAACGATGCGTTATCGTCACCGGGTCAAACAAACAAGCAAATGGAATGTCGAATCCAATGACGTATATACATAGACCAAGCATTTCTATACCTCTGTTGTAGCAGCGAGTGAAGCCGGAAGTTGGCAGTTTAAAACAGAATGAGAAAGTTGATTTGCCCCTAGTGCTTTCTTATTCTATAGAAAGAATATGGCCGCTGTCAAGTGCTATATACAGGGTGTCCCGCGTAAGACGTATAAAAAGAAAAATATAAGTAGAACACATAAAAGTGAACAAAAATTGTATAAGTCATTTTTCAAACAACCACGTAAAATTTCGAGATATTAATTAAAATAGTTGGGCATATCAGAGCGCGGCGACGCGGCAGGCGGGACATACGACTCGCCGCGGCCGGCGAAAAAAATAGACGATTGCTCGCGGACCTATCTTATAAGCCAGAGAGGTGGACGTTTGGCATACTGAAATGAGTAGCTCCGTGTGTGCGTTCGTGTACGTGTGCGTTCTTCCATTTTTTTTTTGCCGGCCGCGGCGAGCCATATGTCCCGCCTGCCGCGTCGCCGCGCTCTGATATGCTCAACTATTTTAATTAATATCTCGAAATTTTACGTGGTTGATTGAAAAATGACCTATACAATTTTTGTTCACTTTTATGTGTTCTACTTATATTTTTCTTTTCGTACGTCTTACCCTGTATAATGCAGTGCAGAATTAAAAGAATAAAACCGTATATTTTACTTATCTCGATATAAAATTGATATTCATAATATTTTATGCTGTGTATAAATAATCACAGCAATTACTCTTATCTTGTTCTCATTTTACTTTCACATGAAAAAGGTTAGGTTAGGTTGCTATGATGAGATACAGTTCTTAGATAAGGTTTAGTGCTGTAGATAGTTCCATTTAGTGCTGACGAATTCAGAGTGACGAAAATTCAGAGTGATAAAAATGGACGATTGCTCGCGGACCTATCTTATAAGCCAGAAAGGTGGACGTTTGGCATACTGAAATGAGTAGCTCCGTGTGTGCGTTCGTGTACGTGTGCGTTCTTCCATTTTTTTTTGCCGGCCGCGGCGAGCCATATGTCCTGCCTGCCGCGTCGCCGCGCTCTGATATGCTCAACTATTTTAATTAATATCTCGAAATTTTACGTGGTTGATTGAAAAATGACCTATACAATTTTTGTTCACTTTTATGTGTTCTACTTATATTTTTCTTTTCGTACGTCTTACCCTGTATAATGCAGTGCAGAATTAAAAGAATAAAACCGTATATTTTACTTATCTCGATATAAAATTGATATTCATAATATTTTATGCTGTGTATAAATAATCACAGCAATTGTTCTTATCTTGTTCTCATTTTACTGTCACATGAAAAAGGTTAGGTTAGGTTGCTATGATGAGATACAGTTCTTAGATAAGGTTTAGTGCTGTAAATAGTTCCATTTAGTGCTGACGAATTCAGAGTGACGAAAATTCAGAGTGATAAAAATGGACGATTGCTCGCGGACCTATCTTATAGGCCAGAAAGGTGGACGTTTGGCATACTGAAATGAGTAGCTCCGTGTGTGCGTTCGTGTACGTGTGCGTTCTTCCATTTTTTTTTCGCCGGCCGCGGCGAGCCATATGTCCCGCCTGCCGCGTCGCCGCGCTCTGATATGCTCAACTATTTTAATTAATATCTCGAAATTTTACGTGGTTGATTGAAAAATGACCTATACAATTTTTGTTCACTTTTATGTGTTCTACTTATATTTTTCTTTTCGTACGTCTTACCCTGTATAATGCAGTGCAGAATTAAAAGAATAAAACCGTATATTTTACTTATCTCGATATAAAATTGATATTCATAATATTTTATGCTGTGTATAAATAATCACAGCAATTGTTCTTATCTTGTTCTCATTTTACTGTCACATGAAAAAGGTTAGGTTAGGTTGCTATGATGAGATACAGTTCTTAGATAAGGTTTAGTGCTGTAAATAGTTCCATTTAGTGCTGACGAATTCAGAGTGACGAAAATTCAGAGTGATAAAAATGGACGATTGCTCGCGGACCTATCTTATAGGCCAGAAAGGTGGACGTTTGGCATACTGAAATGAGTAGCTCCGTGTGTGCGTTCGTGTACGTGTGCGTTCTTCCATTTTTTTTTCGCCGGCCGCGGCGAGCCATATGTCCCGCCTGCCGCGTCGCCGCGCTCTGATATGCTCAACTATTTTAATTAATATCTCGAAATTTTACGTGGTTGATTGAAAAATGACCTATACAATTTTTGTTCACTTTTATGTGTTCTACTTATATTTTTCTTTTCGTACGTCTTACCCTGTATAATGCAGTGCAGAATTAAAAGAATAAAACCGTATATTTTACTTATCTCGATATAAAATTGATATTCATAATATTTTATGCTGTGTATAAATAATCACAGCAATTGCTCTTATCCTGTTCTCATTTTACTGTCATATGAAAAAGGTTAGGTTGCTATGACGGGATACAGTTCTTAGATAAGGTTTAGTGCTGTAAATAGTTCCACTTAGTGCTGACGAATTCAGAGTGACGAATGGATCAATCACATTGCTTTATTTAACGTTTTAAAGTATTTACAGTGTTCAACGAACCCTCCTTCTTGACAGTCAATAATATAGAGTGAGAAAGCACTAGGAGCAAATCAACTTTCTCACTCTGTTTTAAACTGCCAACTTCCGGCTTCACTTTGCGGACAGAATGCTTGGTCTATATATATACGTCATTGGTCGAATCTGGCATAATAGGAATTTGAGCTGAAGCACCTGCTGAATAAGCAGAATAAAACGGAAGGATACGCTTCAAAGAGCGCCTCTCGCGCGCAATCCTCGTTCGCAACGTCAAACGGCGAAACTGGCGAGATCGCGGTGACGTTCTTTTTTTGTTTTTGCCTTCTTTCCAAACGCGCGCGCTGGAGATGAAAGGTCCAACTTGTTTTTTATTCATGCAATCCGCGACACTTTCGACGATGCTGAAATTGTGATATAAATTACTGCACAGAGACAGTAAATCTAACGTGTCGAGTATACGATATTGAAAACATTCAGGTACTATAATTTTGGAATCATTATTTTTGCCAATATAAGAGATTTGGGTAGGACCGCATGTATACAATTATGTGCACTGGGCCTTTTAAAGAGATAAACAGACATGCAATAATTTCGCTAATAATATTGTATGGTCTTAGAATACAAAACTTTTGTTGTAACTTTTACTACTCTCGTTTTCTCCGTGTACACAAAATAGTTTTGACGCATTTCAATCACTAAAGCTACAGCGCTCCAACATGTCAAAATTGAGAGACACTACTGACGCATTTGCATATGAACCGGTTATGACAGGAGCCGAAGTGACAGTACAGGATGTATTAATACGTTCTATGCAAGGTCGATTTTCGGTGACTTTCCGTTCACGCCGCGTGAGTCGTATGCTCTCCACGTTATGGAGACTAATAGTTTCGCTTATGATATATGCTTTATAATATTTATAAGATTAATTATCAAGAAAAAGAGTTTAAGATGCATTACAGAACAAAACAAACATTTGTGTCTTAACAAATTATTATCGTAATGCATAGTTTAACACGTTCCCTACTATGCGCGAGTCGTGTGCGTAACATTTTTTAATGATGTTAAAATTAACTTTAAATAAAACATTTTATTTAGATATTGTTAATATTATTGTTTGTGTTATATATTTTTTTATAGTCACATATTGTTTCGATTGAAACATGGTAAACATAAATGTAGCTTGTCAGAACAATCATAATAGAATGTCAGTACTTTTATAGTACGATTTCTTGCTGCTTGCATATCCAACTTTTCAACATTATTTTTATAAAAAAAAGAGAAAAAAGAAAGTCGAAAAAACAGATCGCTACGCCGCAGTGTGCCAAAAAACACATTTAGTGGGCAAAATTCTGCCTACACCACAAATCTGCATCGATTTTGATGAAACTTTTTTTAAAATACTCGTGAATAGTTCTACTATAATGTCTCACTGCTAAAAATTTTGCTTTTTGGCACACTGTGCACCGCGTGGACGACCCACAGTATGATAAATGTACTATACTGCGATATTTAGACAACAATATATGATTTTACAAAGTATTTTATGAAAAATTCTCATTTAATAGCGAAAATTTCAAATGGCTTGAACGTTTAGAGTGGGGCGCACGTACACGGAGAAAAATAACTTGCTGGCCTGGCAAATTTTCTGCTGGTCTAGCAAAATCTTTTCGTTATTATATGGACAGCAAAAAGATTTACTAAGAGTACTAATCATTATTTGCTGAATCTACAAATTATTTTGCTATAAGAACCATGATGGATTTATATAAGTAGTTGCAGTTTTGCTCCGACAGCAAATAAATTTGCTGAGGATACATTATTTTGCATCAATAGCAAATTAAGTAATTCTTAGGACAAATACACTCAATAAATTTTTTCTATTCTGGCGACGAAACTACTTTTGCTCTGATAACGAATAATTTGTAAAATTAGTTACGTCAACTAAATTTTTTTGCTGTCACTACGAATATGCAGTAGCAACGACGATTTTGCTAAAAGAGCAAAATTATTTTTCTCCGTGTGACCCATGCGACATGGGTTAACGTGTTGACATCCCGACTAGTCATTTATTCGAATATTTGAAAGCTCCACTCTCAATGTTGACATCTTGAAGCGCTGCAACTTCAGTGCTCGAAATGCGTCCAAATCGTTTTGCGACTCAGTGTACACACTTTCGGGAGAAGGATGTGCATGTGTGTGTGTGTAAGCACGAAGAGCACGCGCGAGAACGAATTCCTCGAGTCGACGTCACGGTCAGTGTCTTCCAGCCTCACTCCTCTGCGATGTCTCGATGTCTCGAAAAGGCATTCTCTCGATTTCCCTAATCTCGAGTAGACGTACCTCGTTGATATACTTGTTTAGACGGGCCTGCATAAGACGCGGCGGCAACTGCGACCACCGGCCGAAGGACTGCTGCTACAGCTCCAGCTGCCGCTGCAACCTCTGGGGCTCCAATTGCCAGTGCCAACGGATGGGTCTCTTCCAGAAGTGGGGCTAAAGTATCTATCCCCGGCCCAACCCTCCCGCCGCCTATGCCTCCTTCCTTGGTCTTTCCATCTTTGCACCTCGATTGTTGTTTTTTTCCTCCTCTCGTTTTCCCTTCTTGTTCTATCATTCCCCGGGAGCGACTGTCCTCTGACGATGTCCTTCCTCGAGCATACGAATGTTCCTTCCGTATAACTTCACCCAACCGGTGCATCAGTCCCGTGGACATATTTCCGACGACGTCTTCAACGCTTGCGATTTGCATTCTCGACTTAAGACAATGGCCTCGATGATAATACGCTTCGATAATCTCCTCTTCCGCGCGTTTTAGATCCTCTCGATAGAAAGAGAGAGAGAGAGAGAGAGAAAAAAAGAGAGTAAGAGAGAAGAAGAAGGTATACTCTACTATTTGATTATTGCCGATTGTTTATGAAGCGAGAGAAACTCGTTTGAGAAACGTCGACGTTCGGAAAAAATCCCTCTACGATTTCTTTTTCTCTCCGCTTGTGAAGATCTCTTTTCTTTTCCGGCCTCTCGACGCGATCTTTCACGACTACCTCTCTCGCGATATTCGATACCCCAGGATCCGCTGCACCGACCATCTCGGTTAGTGCCCGGCTGACGAATCCTCGTCCCTTCCTGGGTCCCGTGGCTCCGGTTACGGAATGGCAGGAGATGAGAGGAAGTGCGGCCGATTAGCGATTACCGACCTCGGTGCAGCGTGCGATCCTCGCGCCGATTGAGCTGCGATTTCCCGGTGGGAATTGCTCGATCCTCTATTCGTTCGGATCAGTTTCGGTTGATTTTTTTCCCCGAGACACCGTCTTCCCCGAACGCCCTCTCGACTTCTCCTCCCGTCGTCGTTTCGCCCCCGTCGGTGAAGATCGTCGTTGAGCCGGGAGAGCCGAGGAGACGGCGAGCGCAGCGGACCTCGCGAAGGACCTCGGATTCGGGACCGATCGCTCCCTCGTTGCGACGGCTGGCTCGGGGATTTTGCAGATGAGACGTGCGAAGAATGCGACCGTGAAGAGACGTATCGTCGCCATTTCTCTACTTCCACGCTCGGCGCGCCTTTTCCGCGCGCCACGTTCTACCACGTAAACGAAAGCCTCGGGACCGACAGAAAGTAAGTTCTCCGTAAAGTATGTAACGGTGCTCGGCGACCACGAGGTCCCCTCCGTCTGATTCCTCCGAGTGAGTTCAGATAGTACGTGTGAAATATATGTGAATGTGCAATAAAAGCCACGCGTTTACTTCACAACGGCGACATTCTCTCCTCGGAGAATTCGTCATCCGATTTACCGCCTCCCTCCCTCCCTTCCTTCTTCCTGGACACGTTATAAAACTGGAAATTCTGAAACCGATGATATTGATAAAGCATTGTATAGGTGGCGAGAGAATTGTATCAACGAGAACTTTTCGAATGCGAGATCGCACTCCATTCTCGCGCGTCGCATTTTGCCGCCTCCCTTCGACGACTTCGCCGCGCACCTCCAGCAGTCTTTATCTCCAGAGAATCGCAGCTCGACTTCTGTCCGTAGAATAATAATAATAATAATGTCAAGTATCTCTCGTTCTTCCGTGGAGAAGAAACGCGACTCTCCCCGACGAGTCGAGCTCGATTCTCCGCGCACTTCGGCGCTTCGCAGTCCTCCTGCGCGACGGCACGGAAAATTGGCACATTTGGGACGCGCGCGGACAAATTTTCGGAAATTACCGTCCTCTGATTGGAGATACCTCTCTCCGGCCACTTTCGCTAATCAGATCGCCGGTAGATTCCTCTCGACTCGTCAGCCCGTCGAGGACGATTGCGAACAAGTCGATAGAACAATTGAGATCGGTGCGAAGAGAGAAAGAGAGAGAGAGAGAGGGGGGGGAGAAAGATTTCTCTCCCAGTTCTCTGAAGACGAACACGGCGAAATATGTACGCGGAGTAAGAGAATATGAAATTATACGTGTATAGTCGCCGATTAATCAATAGTTGTTATGTGTTTGCGGCGAATTATATTTAAACACAAGGGAAATATATCTTGACGCGGTATACACACACACACACACACACACACGTATACGCACGTACACACACAAATATATATAGACACAGCCCGTAATCTACATTTCTCCGTACAAGTTCTTAAATTTTAAACGTATATATACCTACATATACGCATACGAATTATAAAATAATACTACAATAATAGATGTTATACATTGTATCCGAAGGTGGATGTACACGTACCGATGTATCATGGAAATATATGTATATATATACATATATATATAATATATCATATATGTATATATACATACGGAGAGAGAGTACTCTTTTGTCGCGCGACGAAACCAACGTCCAACGTTTTAACGTTCTAATTTATTTTCAATTGTTCGGGCACAATGCGACCTCCTCAACCAACTCCTTCCGAGTTTGCTAAGTGCATTAATTAATGCGCTTCCGATTTAACTCCTTTAGTAATTATTCAAAGTGACAGTTTTCTCCTTTCTTTAAATAAGCCTACCTAGATTCTTTTCCTTATTGATATTTTCTTCGAATAATTTCGAAAAATACATCTGATTTGTACTTGCTATGAGTTAAAAGAATACAATAAGTTTAAGTAAATAAAAAAAAATTTAATATTTCATCAAGGAACCTTTCTAGGGCAATACCCTTGAGGGATTCTCTTTTTTTATTACTATTTTCCTCGAAGAGAGAATTTTGGAAAATAGAATACAAAATATATTTAATTTGAGTTTTTTGAGTTAAAAAGAAATAAATTAGTTTAAGTAAACAAAAACTAATTTAATATTTCAACTTTTCCGGACATATCACTTATATAAAGGGTTCTTTTCTCCTTATTTTACTCGAAGAATTTTGAAAAGAATGGAATAAGAATATACCTTTTCTTCCTGTATCTAATTTGTGTAATTGCTA